>NC_056739.1:1858744397-1859021897 GCF_019279795.1 Protopterus annectens
CATTTATTATATTGCAGTCTTTCCTAGTTATGGAGTGTTGAGGGGGTTCAGGGAAAGACAGAAGAGTAATCTACCAGCTTGTGTTATTGGTTTGTCCATATATTCTGGATTCCTGCAACACCCCAAAGATACGATTTAAGTGAAATGCACTTTCCACAATTTGCATTTTGGTGCTTGGTTGAAAAATTCAGTGCATCTTCTGATAGACCTGGCTTTCAGACACAATGACAGTGTCTGTTTCTATATAAGTTTGAAAAAATATCATATATATTCATCTGAGAATGCATACAATGCTACTGGGCCCATACATAACTCATTGATAAATATAAACTGCACCACAAAACAGACGCACTCTGAGACTCTCACAACCCAAACTATCTGAATGGATTCTGACACACGATAGGTAGTGGCTTCTGCTCTGTATCTTACCTAGTCCAACCAGCTCAGAGGTATGCACAGAAGGTTAATGTAGCTTGTCTAGGACAGAGCACTGTTTATGAGTAATAAGCTGGAATACATTGATGTGATTTTTATTTTTTTCTCCTTCCTGATAATCAGCCATCAGATGCATGTACTGGAAGGTATTTTTTTGGAGATAGAAATTAGGAGGCATACTGTTTATATATGCCTGCCAACAACAGGTTAAATATTTTGCTGTATTCTATTTTTTTCTTTCAGATTTGTCCCGCTCTGGCATCACAGTTGTATATAGAATGTGGTTGTCTTTTTGTAAATAGGGGTGATGAGGCATGCTGTATTTATATTTGACATCAGCCACTTGAAATATATGGTTGTGGCCATTTATGCCTTTATCCTGCTCTATCACTAGGAGATGCACAGAAGGTCACTATCTTTTTTCTAGGAGAGAAGGGAGGTAAGCAGTTATAACCTCTCTATCTTGACATGCATTTGTCTTTTCATTGTATTGTGAGTTGTTGATTTATTAGACAATTCATTTCTTTGAAAGAAAGCAATAAAACTTGTTTCTTTCATTGTTCATAGGTTCATAGGTTAGTACTAGGCTAACTGCTCTTGTGAGTCATTTTAATCCTAGCCAATTATCCATGGATTTTGTTCAGGCTATCACTGGATTAAAAAATTGGAAAAAAGCTGTAAAATGCATCTAAGAGAAATCTATAATATCATGGCTTCTGAGCAGGCTAGCAGACCCAAGAACCCTGGTTTCACACGATTATTTATTCCACAGTTAGTACAGTGAATTCTTGGCCAGTTAGGGTATGTGTTAAAGGAATGCAGGGAGAAGCAAAATTAAAGAGTAAGACCGAATTTCTTTCCTTAATCTTGATTTTTGTTAAGGCCATCACTGAATCAAAATTTAAAAGAAAAACTAAAATGATTTTCAGAACATCTAGAACCCCGATGGTTAATTAAGTTATTTCCTCTGTAGTTACCCAAATAAAGTCTGGAACAGCTAGAATGTGTTTAAATAATTAATGAAGATTGAAAATATAGGGAAACATGGGAGGAGCAATGGGAGTGAGGGGGCGCTTGAGCCTTTCAAATGTGGAACCATTTCACCTAAAGCTGATGCTGGGGGACAGGCAATTACATTTGCTCTTTTTCATTCTTCTGGAAGCTTACCTATATAATTTAGTATGTTGTGTTAGCATTTCTCCTTTTAATTCCCTAAGGCTTCTGTCATGAATCCTGTCCCACCCCAATACCTTGCTCACCTTATTTTTTTTTTTTTGGAATTCTTGCATGTTGCTTTTTTAATAAAAGAACTGGGAATATTTTCCTCATCTTCATCTCCTTGTTGTGTCTTTCGGCTTTTCCCGGTTAGGGGTTGCCACAGCAGAACTCCTGTCCGCTAATGATTGGCAGTAGATTTTTTACGTGCCGAGTTGCCAGCTCTGACACCCAACCTTCAACGAAGGTACACCCATTCATGCATGTCTCCACACAGAAGACGCTCTAGCTGAGAATCGAACAGGACAAAGTCTTACTGTGAGGCGACAATGCGCCGCAGCACCATCATCTCCTAAACTGTTTGGCTATTAATAATTCCCATTTTTTTTTCAGAATGATAAACTGATGCATTTGTAATAGTCCTATATTCGCATTACTTTTTCCCCACATGTATCCATTTCATTGAGCTTAACATTTCTTGCTTTCCCTTTTATTCACAGTTTTCTGTTTATAAAAGGTTTATCACCCTTCTAAAATTTCAAACTTTACTTTGGTGTTTAGGGGCTTGAAGTGCTAACTTTTTTTTTGCTTTAATGAGCAGTGCTACTTATCTTCCATTAACTTACATTTTGTAAATAGTATCCATCCATCCATCTACAACCCCTTTTCCCATTTTTGCCTTGGGGTCACAGTTTCACCTCAACAGTGACAATCATCTAGAGCCAAGGTTTGCACCACCGGGTGGCTAGCCTTGCCGTGGTAGTTCATCCGTACCCCCCCACACACACACCTAGTGTGTAAATAGTATATTTTCCCTAAAAGTTGAAACTACCACATTCAGTAACCACAGAGTTAACTCATTCACACCTGACCTGAGTGCAATTTCAGACCTCCTGACACCTGCAGACTTCTTGCCTGGACAAATTTTGTCTTGAGATAAATTTCTGAAAATGCAGTTTTGTAACCTGTGTGTGTGTGTATGTATGTACATACATATATATATATATATATATATATATATATATATATATATATATATATATATATATATATACACACACACACACACACACACACACACACACACACACACACACACACACACACACACACACACACACACAAGTCCTCTTCAAAACATCTAAAACCCATAACATCTAATTTCATAACATTGAGACCAGAACATCTAAAACTCATAACATCGAATTTCATAGCATCTAAAATGTATAATATGTAATAGTGTATCAGCACATATGTAAATGTTATAGTTTAATCTGTTAATCTTGTGGTATCACTATGAGATGTTGTAGTTTTCATTTTTATAGTTATTATTCATATAGTGTAGGAATTAATACTCTTTATATAGTATTTATTGTGCCATTCTGTATGTGTTTTTTAGGTCATACAGGAAAGTGATATAGAGATTATGTGTAAATTCTTTATGGTGATTGTGATACAGTGGGGTTAGGAAATTAACTTTTTCCCACTGTAATGCAATCTTGGAGTTGGTATATTTAATTTACGGGGGGTGGGGGGGGCACAGGGGGGCTTGCCCCATGCAGAAACGTAGTAAAATGTGTGTTTGGTAGTTTGGTGTTGTTATATGTGGAGGGGATGTTATTTTTATGTGATTTGCAGTGTTCGATGTTCTGATACACATTTTCGATGTTATGGGTTTTACATGTTTTGGGTTTTAGATGTTCTGATCTCAATGTTATGAAATTAGATGTCATGGGTTTTAGATGTACTGAAGTCCCATATAATATATATATATATATATATATATATATATATATATATATATATATATATATATGGGTCCCCTTCAGTAGATCGAACATATAACAAGTTTGAACCTTATATGGCCAAGACCATATGTTCAAACTTGTAAATGTTTGATCGGACTGAATGGAGATCTCCGTACAGTCTGGAACAGGAAGATTTCCCTTTTCCGCGATGAAGTGCGATCTCGGAGTTGGTATATTTAAGTAAGGGGGGTGTGGTGGGTGCAGGGGGGGCTGCAGATGTTTAATTTTGTTTTTTCTTGTGTTTTCTTTTTTTAATTCAGTGTTTGAACTATAACAAGTTGGAACATATGGTCTAGGCCATATGTGGTTCGAACTTGTAATATGTTCGATCTACTGAAGTAGATCCAGATATATATATATATATATATATATATATATATATATATATATATATATATAAAATGATAAAAGTTACAAAAAAGTTAAATTACCAAAGTTATTCAGCATACACTCCTTTTCACAATGGCAATATTCATATATCGACAAGATACAGAGTCCGTTTTATGCCAAACAAATAATTTAATAATACATGCATTTATTATTTATAATAAAGCAAACAAGTGTTAATATCTCTGTAATCATAGTGCTATAACCCCAACAATCAGTATGATTTATATTTGAACAGATGTGATTTTCATTTTGCTGCAAAGCAATTTTGTGGATGTTACTCCATTTTTGAGATATCTGTATAATTATGAATGGTATACATATCTGCATATTTAATGGACAAATAAATGTAAATATCTGCAAAGCAGAGCTACTTGAACAACAGCTATCAGTGCAAAGTATTTTCAGCAGTGCACATGCCTTTATTTAATATCAAAAAGTACTATATTAACACTTTCTGCTTCAAGTTATTAATGTAATTATTAACATATGCTATATACCCATAATATTTCCAGAAAAGAACCCATATTTTCTATGGTATGGAGTACCCCACTTGTCTGCGAAGGCATTCTTAACCTGTGTGGTGAATGGGCATATGGAATGCTGTTCTACTATGAGTCCAGGTGGATAATATATGCAGATCAGTAGCAGGCAGACAGGAGGAATCCATGACAACTTCCGTGGCATTATGTAAGCTTTCATTTGGAACCTGGAATTATACTGCATATTCAGTCTTGGTCAAGTTATTAACAAGAATATTAATACAGCACATTTTCATAATTTGACATAAAAGAAAGCACACTTTCTTACTTAATAATCACTGTATTTGGGTCAGCAGATATTCCTAACCTATGTTTTGAGCTGTCCTGTGAAATGCTGTTGCAGTATACTACTGTGTAAATGTACTACTATGTGGAAATGCCTGAGATATTTATATAAAATATAGGCATATGCATAATCATCTGCAAAGTGATGATAGTTAGACTCTAGGTAGCAGTGAGAAGTTTCCCAGCAATTTGTATGCTTTCATTTGATACCACAAAATACCATGTACAGTCCTTGTAGCTCAAACTACTAACAAAACATTAATATCACACATATGAATAACTTTGGAAAACAATCACAATATCTCATTTACTTGCCATCTGATTTTTGCCTGAAGATATTCCTGAACTTTTGTGCTGGCTGAACCTATGAAACCTTATTGCACAATGATTGAGATCTGCCAGAGATCTTAATCCAAAATATGTTGTTATGCTTACTTTACTGGCAATGCTGGTACTTAGATAATAGCTGCCAGTGAGTACTATGTATGCTTTCATTTGATATCATGACATCCCAGATAAGCTCTCCACATTTACTTTATAAAAAGAGACATTAATACAACACACTTTGATAATTTTACAGTAAAATAAATCACAATATCTAATTTACAGAGCATCCTTCAATAATTGTAAGTTTGCAGTACCTAATAACCCATAGAGCTTATACTCTCTGCTGCATACCATTATACAAATAAAGGCTTCTACACACTCTCTGGCAAATCAGTCAGGAAATGAGTCATAGCAATACCTTATAACCTGTCATTGCCACAAATACAAATGTATGGCTGCTTGTTAAATGCACTGCTGTTTCTTATATGCACTTGTGTGTTAGCGTTCTTGAAACCTTCACCTGAAGCCTGACTATATCAGAAAAACCCCATCAGTTAGGAAACATGGCAAGAAGTGTTAATGGTATAGTTTTCACTGGAAATAATTTTGTGTGGAGACAGTACTACAGACAGCTATGTGTTCTTGGGAGGTAAAGTAAATGTTGCAAATGGAAGTCAGGAAACATACATTTTTCCTTGCAGTATGTGATAACTCTGACCTATACTGCAATTCATTTGTTTTTCCCATACAGCCATTTATTCTAGCCTCATTTTTAGGCAGTGGTGGTGCTGCGGTAGTGTTGTTGCCTCACAGTAAGATGTTGTCATGTTCGATTCTCAGCTAAATCATCTTCTGTGTGGAGACATGCGTGAATGGGCGTACCTTAGTTGAAGGTTGTACGTTAGGGCTGGCAACTCGGTACTTAAAAATCTACTGCCAATCATTAGTGGACCGGAGTTCCGCTGTGGCGACCCCTAACCGGGAAAAGCCAAAAGATACAACAAACGCTGACAGATCAAATTGCAACTGGCTAGTGCTTGTCATAGAGAAGGAACAAATGGTGCAATTAGAGGTGTTGTTTCCATTGCAAGACGTAGTATAAGTATACCATAAATTAATAACAAACCATGGAGTTTTCACAACATACGCATTTGAGATATCAAAAGTATATTGCAGCTTCATATTGTTGAGAAATACAAGCATTACAAAGCATCTACTGTAAAGTAAAACGTAGAGTATCAAGATGGCGTTATTATATGTAATGCAGGAGTACCTGCACATTGACAATCCTTCCACCCCTCCGATTAAAAAATATGACTTCCCACATACATTCTTCCACATTTATATTATAAAAGAAATATTAATATGGCACACTATTATCACTTTACAGTAAAATAAATCACAATATCTCATTTATAGAGCACCCTTCAATGATTGTAAGTGGCCACTGCCTAGAATTCAGAGAACTTAAACTCACCACTAGATGCAGACACAACAAATGGAGTGAACCAAACAAAGGCAAAGGCTCCCAATATAAAACAACAGCCACGAAAAAAATAAACATTTATTGTGAGAGCTTTTGCAGTTACAAGATACTGCTTCATCAGACTACCACTAGATGCCATTACACTTATAAAATCATCCACATGATCCCTAGAAATTTAGTCAGAAAATGATTCATACCAGTACCTTATAACCTGTCATTGCCACAAGCTCAACATGGAACTTGCCGAAAAATGAGCAGTCTAGTGACCTCATCTAAAATACTATATGTTTCTTCTCAGTCCTTACAACAACACCCACACACACACACAGTCTTATCCGTGTCATGGCTCCTTTTGGAAACAGTTTCACCTTAATAAATACCGGGCTTTTATACAGGACATACCTGTAAACTAAAGAGGAGGAACATCTGGCTGCCCACAAACAGTCCACTATCTCCAGCTACACTACACGATCGATCAGTGAAATACTCAACTATCTGTGAATTCATGTCTTGGGTCTGCTGGTAGGAAATTTTTTTTTTCCCCTGGAAATCATTGAGGATTGCAAAAACTGAATAATAAAAATGTAATTTCCTTGAGAAAATAAATACTACTTTTAACATAAAATAAAAAGTAAATATAGTAGAGCAGTTCATCTGTCTAAACCAGCAACTTTAGGAAATTGTGCCTGAAAATACATTCCTGCCAGTTCCATTCAGTGCTGCTGCACAAACAACTTGAAATCTGATTTGCTGGACCATGGGTAATGTCAGCTGCCTGTGTACTTTCAAAATGAATGGTCAGAAACTGAATAGAAAATGCCAGGATTAATAGCGAGAATAAGTTATTTGTCAAAAGAAGTTAAAAAATATCACTTATCTGCTCATTTTGTGACTGTCATCAATTAGAACACATAAAGATCTTTCATACACTTCAGCAACTCAATTCAGCTGCGTGCCTCGTATGTTTTCTGGGATGCTAAATCATCAATTTTCTCTGTTTTTTTTTCAAATAATAGCTACACTTTTTTATTGCTTGCAGTTAAAGATGCACAGTCACATTTCTTAGCGATTGTGTTTGTCCATTTGTAACTGCTCCCACAAAGGATTTCTTTTCATTTAAAGTGGTGAGAGCTAGTAGGGCTATCAGCATAGGAAAGAGTTTTCTCCTGCAGGATCTGTACTGTAGGCACAGAAAGAAAAACTGCACAAATAGCGCTATTGGTGAAAATTAGTTAACATTAGATATTGATGTGTTTGTGCCGCATAAAGGCGTACTTAGCACCATAGCATTTCACCTCAAGTTATGTAAGTCAGTCTTTGTATTACCCTTGTTCTCGACTACCATAGCATTTCTGTGGAATTGTGTTAGTTTTCCCAAGCTTTCCTTCATAAAATCGAGAATCCTCATTTATTTTATTTTTTTTCTCTGTAGTATGATTCGTGTGTTTGTGTGTGTGTGTGTCTCCCATGTCTGGCAGCCCTTAATGTATCAAGCCATGGTCATTCGATCTACCAGGGTGTGGGTTGTATAAGAAAGGCCATCACTAAGCAGTCATCAGTCATCAGTCATCAGGGGTGTGCTTGCCTTAACTTCCCGGTAATCATGTCAGCTGTGGTGTAAATAAATACCAAAGAACTAGCTGTTTGTTACATGTCTGCATCCATGCATGCACCTTTTCAGGTTGCAGCCCATGAATGAGGTACTTGATAACTGCACTTTCTACCGATTCTACTGCCTTGGATATGATTCCCAGCCTACTTTTGGTATCAGCCTTACAAAAGACTGAGCTGTATCTCTCCCTAAAGAATTAGAAAGCAGGCTTTGGTCCCTCATGCAGCCAAAATATACTAGTCAGAAATGGACATGTTAATCATTTACATTAACAGTATATCCTCTTTCTTGATTAGATTATCCATATGATACTTTCTACGACTTTTTATAATTTTCACAATTAACAGGAGGAAGTCTGTATACAGTCCTTATTATGCTGTACTGTCATTTCCAGTTTTCATTTGCTGCAACAGCATCTGCTCACTTTTGTCTATTTTTTTCTGTTACTTTGATTCCTTTTCTTTACGACCTCCTTTTTCTATTTTATCCTCTCTTCGCAATCTGTATGTTATATATTGTTCATGTTTAAATTATTGTCATGGCTTCCCATGTTTCATAGTTTACTGTACCACAATATTGAAACTTAGAACAGAATTCAGAAATTATGTGCACTTAGCTGCAAAGGTGGCTGATATTTAAAAGCACTTCCTAACCATAAGCATCCTGGGATTCACACCGGTCCATTTCTTCTAAGTGCCATCAACAAGAAAGCCTCCTAGTTCAGAAAATGATTTCTTCAGCATTGAACTCCAGGTGTTGCTGATCACTGCTCAGTAAGATGTCTTAAGGACCATTGTTTCCAAAGTCACAGCCTTCTGGCCAGCAACCAGTAATCCATATAGTTTATTGAATAATGTACAGGAAGGATATAAAGAGTGGAATGAAAGGTAAAATGGCAGACTTAATGGCATGCGTTCCCTAGTGTGTTAATGTTAATGTTCCTTCTTGAGTTTTCTAGGGACATCTTCAACATGCTTCACTCTCAAGGTGAATGTCTTGAATCCATTTTTTGGCCACATTAACAAAGTGGTTATGATCAGTGACTTGATCATAATTTTCTATATTATACAGTAACAAATAATTTTGAGTAACTGAATAAAAAGTAAAAGTTGATGTTCTCGCATATCACTGTTGCAGTATTCATCACCTCTGGAATCTCCTGCCAAATTAGTTACCTAGGAGTATCATACATCAGATGTTTGCTCCCCATGCAAGTATAGGGTATAATGACATACAAATGCTCCCAAGCCAGAACTTCATTGCTGCTGGTCTGAATACCATTATCATACCTTGGTCTGAACGCCTTTCACTTTGTTGGCTATAGTGAACCTATATCTTAAGGTAAGTACCCCATCCAAAATAGGGAAATGTCAGTGTGGGAGGCAGATTCTCCATAAGGACTTCTACAATAGGTACATGTTTTGCTTAGGTGCTTCTTACAACCACACTCAATGTTCTATCTCTCAGGCTTTTGTACCAAAGAATGTATGTAGCAGTCTTTCTTCCTACTCCATTTATCTTGAAAACCAAATTATCAAGCTGTTGGCCAAAGGTACCATAGCAAAATCCACTCACCCCGAGGTACAGTCTCCACTCAAAGAGAAGGCCAAGAAACATAGGCGTGAGCCTGCTGTTGCCCAGCCTCCACCGGACATCTGCATTGAGATGCATGAGAACACGGAAGACAGTCTGATATTGCCATTGTTTCTTCTGCCACGACCTTCTCAGGAGCTGACACAGAACCTGCTTATTATATGCCCTCAGAGGCTTTTCAAATGTCTGCCACAGATGTTGAGGAAGAACCACAGCTGATTATCTCTGATGGGTGAAAGGGATTCCTCAGCTCCTTGTTAGGGAAGAGGTGTTGCCTACAGAATCCAGGCAGAGGTCCAAACCACCACATTTTGTCAAAACAGGAAACTAAACATGTGGCCCCAGCTGCCAGGATCCATAAAGGGAATGATGGCATGACTTCACTCAAGGCTTCTTCAATGCCTTGATGGCACTGAAACCTCGTCAAGGAGTGTTGGATCCTGTGCACCCTTTGTCCTCAACCCACAAAAGTATAAGAGAACTTGAGTCCACAGATAAGGATTCTGACTTTGATGCTGACTCTTTAGCCTCCTCCTCTCGGTTACCTTTTCCTTTAGACTATGGATAGGAGAAGAGGAATCTGTCAGTCTTAATTCTCCTTTGGAGGAGCTATCCTTTGGAGACATGGTCCTGCGTGTGATTGAACATTTGAAGCTGGATTGCTCCCTGGTAACCGACATCCAAAAAAGGTATTATGAGTTATTATAAATGGGCTGTCCTAAACCATCTGCTGTCCCTCCTGTGCTAGCTGCACTGTTGGATACCTTTTTTGGCTTCTTCTTTGGCATCAGACTCCCAGTCTCCAGCCCCTAAGATGCCTGACAGGTTCTATAAGGTGCCAGATGCCTGCATATTTTTGTACAAATGCCCTTCATCTAATCCAGATGTGAGTTCTGTGTCTACTGGTAAACCTTAGACTATTGCTCTTTTCTAAGCTCCATCCCTCAGACAAGAACAGTAGAGCAATGCAGAGGATTGTTAAAAAAGTCTATACTTCTACTACTTTAATAATTACCAGATCCATATGACAAGATGCATGTTTGTCTCTTCTTTCCTAGGTTGGGAAGATCGCCTCTGACTTGCCTGACTCTGAGGATTAGGCCTTTGCTCTTTCATTAGTAAATTTTACTTCTCAAATTGCCTGTCACTTCATAAAGTGCAGCTATGATGCACTAGTTGCCTCCTCTAGAGCTGCTGCCTCTGGCTCTGTGATGAGGTGCTATTCCTGACTTCGCCATCAAGCTACGCCAGATGATATTAAAGCAAAACTCTGGATAACCAAAACTTGTTTGCCCCTGCTGTGGCAGAGCTCTTTTAAGACCTTGAAGGATCAGGGTAAGGTCATGAAAGATTTGAAGCACATCTTTGTTTATCCCATTCCCATGGTTTCAGAGGAACTATCCTAGTAAGACTGCCCTTTTTGTAGATTGCCTAAACAGTCTTCCATGGGCAGTGGCGGCTGGTGACTTCAAATCAAAGGGGGGCTGCAGGAGAAAGTTGAATGGGTGGAGCCAATGGGAAGGGTGTGGCCGACTAGAAAGGGGAGGAGCTATTCTCAAAACCACAAAAACTGGAACTTTAAATACGCTGCCCTGGGTGCCAAACTGTCATTATGAGAGTCCAATCAAGACAAAATGAAGTGTAGAAGAAAAAAATATTTCAATGCATTGGCTGCATGACAGCTTATTTAATATCTAGATGGAAACAAAAAGGTTGTGAGGCATGAAAAAATAAATTACTTTTTAAATACATTACTGGAATGCCAGTCAAAATCAAGTATAAGAAAAACAAGCAGCACTCAACTCAAACCACTTCTCCTTGCACTTTCTAATTATAATTTATATTCAGCTTTATTAAACTACCAAGTAACATGCTGAAAGTAGCAATCTCTGTGATACCTCCACTTGTAAAAATGTTTCTTATCCAAAAAAGACCTGCTGCCTGACAACAACTATTTACTTGTTTCATGGGGAAAACAAGATCAAAGTAAAAAATGAAACACAAACAAGAAACAAGCTCAATAAACATTGCTTTAAGGATTACTGCACAGGTAATGGACCACACATGATAGATTGGCATTCTGTTTGGTTTACAGGCAAAGCCTGCAAATATGACTGCAAGTCTCCAACAAATGTAATGAGCTTCTTAAAATAATGTAATCCTGTTCTTTATTACAAATACTGTCATATGCATTTCAATACCCAAGGCTTATACATTATCTAGTTATGTAAGTATTCTCTGCATGGCAACAACAGAAAGGCTTTCAATGTTAGCAGTTAGCAGTATGCTTATTAAAGCTTACAATCTCAGACAAGCTTACCTGATGGTCATTAAAGCATTGCTACTTAAACACAGAGCAACAGGCACTTTCTGAGTAATAATAAGCATAAATCAACAGTATAAAATTATGACAGAGACCAGATCATTCTGCAAAATCAAGGACAGAATAAAAGTAGTATTTGTGTCTATCTTGGATGGGGGGATACTCTGCACATTTACACTGCATAACTGCTCCTTGCCTTGCTTGGACACATACAGAGTCACTACATGGGGGAGTGGGGTGCAACACATATGTCACAATTTGAAACGTCTCTGGCTGACTGTGATGGCCCTGACACATTTGTCATACCTCTCAACCTCAGAGCAAGAAATCTGGACAAAGCCATACATAAAAGTGGGACAGAGGCCCAAAAATAAGGACACTTTTTAAATATTGCTCTTATAAATTTAGAAAGATAATAGAATAGTAGGTCTTCTATTAGTATGAATTTTTCTGAAGGGTATGCAATCTGAAACTCAAATGTCTGTCATTATTTTCTAACTTCAGTCTTTAATGATTTGCCACTAATTTGCCAATAAAACACAATTTTATGAAAAATGGACCAAAAATGTGATGCAAAAATATAAAATAGCCACACAGTACAGCTGGGAACCTGTCAAAGAAGGGACACTTTTTTAATATTAGTACTGCTAACTTGAGCAGCTGGCAAAATAAAAGAATCTACATGCATTTTTGAAATAAAAGAAATCTATAACTCTGATTATTAGTTATTTCTTAATTGTAAACCCTCCACGTTTTCTTCCAAAATTGCCATTTTGCGGCAGGATTATTAGGGGAAGAGCAACATTTTGAGCCAAAATTGGGACAGTTGAGAGGTTTGGATATGCCTAATTCTATAAAGCAATTTATTTGCATGTACCTCTCAACCTGTTAATGCAGGAAATCTGGACAAGGCCAAATATACTGGGGGAACATATAAACAGTACTAAAATTGTTGTATAAACTGAGACAGTTGATAGAATAACAGGTCTTGCTTTAGCATACATTTTTCTGAAGGTTATGAAGTCTGAACTCAGTGTCTGTCATTATTTAGTGACTTAATTTCTAAATTATTTGCCAGAAAACCACACATTTTATGAGGAGCTAACCAAAAATAAGAAGCAAAAATCTATTCATTCTGTTAAAATCTGGACAGTTGAGAGGTATAGTTCAGCCAGGGCTATCATTGAGTTTGCCGCTCTTACCCCTCATAAAATCATGGTCGAATGGAGCCTCCCCCCTGCAGCCATTCCAATGAACCATTACTTGGCTATTTTACCCAATTTACCATAAACATTAATGTGCATGCTGCTTTACTTCTACAATGATTTGGACTTCATTTGAAAGTTTTATTTTGCATTTTACAGCACAAACACTAAAACATCTGCTAAACAAAGCGATGCAATCTGACAGTGAAAACAGACTTATTAGCATTAAAACTTCTCTGCCCTTGAAACTCACATTCACTGAAACAACATTGAAACCCACATTCAAAGAAAATACATTTTGCCAGTGGTAGATAAAGATTAACTTTGGGCTGTTTTCGAATCATAGGCCCCTTGCACACGAAACATACATGTGTTCTTTGATACACCTTCCTGATTGTATTAAATTATATTCCTTGTACAATATAGTGCAGTTGTTAGAGGGCGTTTTAAATTTGTTGTTTTGAACATTTTTCCAGTAAACAATGAAACAAAATGCATGCACCAATAATGACAAAACTGCCCAGTTCAGAACATTTCTATCATAAAAGTCTACTCAGACTTCTAAAGTCCACCAGTATCAGTAAATATGCAGAATCTCTGAAGTAGTAAAAGTCATCTAAATAATTCCACATTAAAGAAATCTGTAACTAATGAAGAGGTTGCTGCTAGCAAACAACTTCATATTTCATTGTTTCATCTACAAATAAAGTGCATGTTGCCCTTGAGGAATAAATTGCCTATGTTGCATTAAAAAATGATAAGCTAGTAATATTGCAATAGGGAATAGATGGCAAACTGATAACACGTTCATATAGTTACTAGGTATCTTCACCAAAAAGGACTGCAGCATCCACCCCCCTTTACAATACAATACAGTTATTAGTAATGCATCTACCTACTGTGGGAGTACAACGCACAGCCTTCTGCATCAAAAGCAAGTACACTACCCGTTATCCTATTAACAATGCAAGCAGGTTCAGCATAAGCAGCACTAAACTTTTGTTCCTCTGCAGCACTCAGCTTCTTGTAAAATCTACTTGACACTCAGCTGTATCTCTGAACTTTGCAGCACAAGAATTCTGGAAAAAGCCAAAATTTAGGGGGTGGGGGCAAAAGACCAAAAAACAGGGACACGTTTTAAACATTGATTATATAATGTTGGAAAGTTGCTAGAATAAAATGTGTTACCACCATAAATTTCACTGCCAAATATTGAACCCAGGACCCTGTGCAAAATAGTCAGAACAACATACCACTATGCCAAATCATCTGTTTTATGAAAGTGAGGAAGACTGAAACTTAAATGGGTACCATTTAGTGAATTCAGTTCTCACTATAGCTGTCAACATCTTAAAACAAAACACCTGAACAAAGCCAATAATGGGGGAATACAGCTCCCAAACATATTCAGTGAATTCAGTTCTCACCATAGTTTTCAACCTTGGCACAAAAAAATCTGGATGAAGCCAATAATGTGGTAATACAGTCCCAAACATAGGGACAAATTTCAAATATCCATCTTATAAACTTAGAAAATTGCTATAATAGGTTTTGCGTTACCATGTACTTTCTGAAGAATATGAAGTCTGAAATTCAAATGCTTGTCATTTTTATTTAACATTTGTTAACCAGGAAAGTCTGACTTAGAACAAAAGCCAATTTTCAGCAGAAACACTCCAGACACATGTTTTTGTAAGATGGGAGGATACCAGAGCAAACCCACACAAACACAGGGAGGACATGCAGACTCCACACAGAAGGCACCCCGGCCAAGAATCAAACCAGACAACCCATAGCTGTCAGGCAACAATGCTACCACTGCACTACTGACTGTGTTAAGAAACAAAAATACAGAAACCACAGATTTTATGAGGAACAGAACAAATATGAGGTAAAAATCTGCAAATTTTTATAAATGGTGGTGGGTAGGGAATTCAGGCTCTTGCCACTTGGCCTCAAGGTACAGGGTTCAAGCCTTATTCTCTACCCACCACCATGTAGCAAATGGGGCATTTCACACACACACACACACACACACACACACTGAAGCTACATTTCACTGCTAAAGGCTATTTGGGAGGTTCATCCTCTGCTAAACCCACACCAGTAATGCTAACTTTAAAATGAGTTATACAAAAAGTCAGATTATTTACTCTGGATATCCACTGAAGTCGGCACTCCTTTACCAGTTCTGACATCCCTTCACATAGTCTGTCTACAACAACTGGCTGCCTGTCCCATATGCAATAAAAGATATCAGGCTGCTTAATTACTTATATAACTAGCTCTGATAGTAAGGAAACTCTCCATCGGATGTCTTATCTTTCCTTACTAAAGCAAGAAAAATGACACTTCATATCTGCTTAACATTGCAACCATGCATCAAGTAACTGAATTAACAGTTATATCAGTGCTAAAAATCAAAGTCTCATTAGCACTGTGCACTTCAAAGCAAATTCATTGAAACTTCAAACGTTTACTCTCTGTGCACCATTTACTAGATACATCATGAAATTCTTTATGCTAGGAATATGTCAAATGATTTTCCCTTCAGATGGACTGACAAAAAAAAAACTGACTCGTATCTATAAACACAACTTCATGAGTAGCATGTGCATTCCAGTGTACATCTTCAGAAAAGATATTCAAGTTGGATCTTAGTAGGATACCCTACCAAAAAAGGAAAACATTCTGACGTTTCAGTAGGTCAAATCTTTCATGTTTCAAGTAAGGTTAGTATGCCACTAACCAGGAAGTTTTTTTTTTAAATGCTTTGCAATTGTAGTTGTCTGCCACCTGTCAGGACTTAATAACTATGACTATAAAAGTGCAGTCGATTGCTTGGGATGCGACTATGATGTGCAGTCTTATTCTCCTGGGAGAAGGGGAAAGGACACATGCTTTCTAGTTAAAAAAGTCTGTGGAATAACAATGCTGGATTATAGCACATCTATCACAAATCAAGATATTTGTAAATAAGCACTGCCTTCCATTTAGAAATCTTGCATACCTGATGAGTAGCAATTGTGGCTTTAAGAAAGACTGTCCTCATCAGTACAGCATTGATGCAGTAACAGTTCTGAAATATGTTAACAAATGTAAGCTGAATAACCTTGAGAAATGTGCAGACTTAGTTTCTGAGCTGGGTTCTGCTCACTTGTTTGACATCAGACCAGCTAGTGGTGCTGCACTTCATCCAGATCTAATTTTCTTTTATTTACCTAGGAAGGTTTAATCACTACTGCACCGACTGATGTAACTTGGGAGTTGTGGGACTGCAGGCTAGGGCTGCATTACAACCTGAAGCAGATGACCATGCCGTGACATAACTAGTTACAGAACTACTGTATTCCCAGTGTTAATGCTATTTTTTTCTGTTTTTGTTTTTTTTTTCAACAAGAGTACACCTCTTTATACTGCTAACAAGCACCTCTTAATCTCCCTCACATTAACTTTCTGCAAGTATCCTGATCATTCCCTGATGGTTCCTCCAATTGTATCTCCCAACATAGTGATGCTGAAAATCTGAATGTCCCAACATATATGGCATAGTTGATAGGATTATGTTTTTCTGTTGTATACATTTGTGTTAGCAAAACCTGAAACACATCTTTCAATAAATCGTTTCATGTTATGACTTAAACTTGACATTTGCATATCCTTTTTTACAATAAGAACTGTACTCATCTCCCTTATAAATGAGATAACATAGTTTTGACTGCCTGTTTCTTTGAACTGTGATAGTACATGGTGTCCTTTTCATACACACTCAACAAAGGGACATCTTTTTTTGTATCATACTGTTTTCTACTGCTTTGTCTAGTTGTGGACTTGTTTTTCATCTTATGAAAGCAAGGTTGCAATGTAGCACAGGCCAGACGGATTATCATTTCTGACAGTCTTCACTCACATGTTCAAGGTTGCAATGTTGCACAGGCCAGACGGATTATCATTTCTGACAGTCTTCACTCACATGTTCAAGGATCACCAGTCTATTACTGCCCTAATTACAACAATACTTACTTTAATTCTGCACCTTCACTCTGTTCTTCTTTTCTTTCTTCTTCTTTCTTCTTGTTGTTCTGTTCTTCCTTCTAGCACAGCTGACAATCCACCCAAATAAAAAAATAAAAAAAAGTAAAATAATCCGATAAAAAGTTTAAAAAAAGGTCACGACAATCCACAAGTCAAGCCGACAACTGACTGATTGATTCTCGCTCTTTTCCCAGCTCATGATAAAGCCTGGGAAGAGAGCGACAACCAATCAGCAGCATTTAGCCCAGCAAGCACGTCATGACGTGCCTGCGGACGTCGCAGTCTGAGCCCCTTCCAATTACCGCATAGACTTCTGGGCATCACAATGATGCCTTCATTGCTCCTCCGGGCTGCAATGGAAAAAAAAAAAAAAAAAGGCTGTTTAAAACCGCGGTTACAGTTCGCAATGCTCATGCGCGTACTTCCGAGTCGCGGACTCGAATTAAAGTACATTAAAAAAGATATATATATATTTTTTTACATTATTAATAAACTGTAACAATTACTGCTATTTAGCTGAGGGGGCTGCAGTCCGGCAGTCCGATGCCACGAGCCGTCCCTGTCCATGGGTAAGATGACTCAAATACCTAGAACCCCAGACCAGTGTTTTCCTGACAAGTCTGCAGCCATCTGACTTTCTGCCCTGCCTTCCTCTCAGCCAGGTTTCCTTGTCCCTCAGGCTTTCTCTGTCTCTCCAGTTTGACAAAACATCACCACAGACTCTTGGGTTTTCTCCATTATCAGGCAGAATTATGTTATGGCCTGGAAATCCTGTTCCTCCTTTTCTGGTATCCCTCAACCTCCTGCAGAACAAGTGTCTCTCATCTGCCATAAGTAGTATATTATTCAGCCAGTTCCTCAGTCCAAGGGGGTCTAGGGTTTTATTCCAGAATGTTTATGGTCTCCTGAAAAGAGGGGTCAGGAAGACTTGTTCTGGAGCTTTCCTTTCTGAACATTTTTCCTGTAGTGCCATCCTTCCAAAATCTTGTTTCCTCTGTTGCTTCCCCTGGCCTTTCTAGTTTCCCTGAACCTAAAGGATGCCTACCTTCATATTCCTATCCACCTTATATTCAGGAAAATTTTGCATTTCTCTGTTTCTTCCTTTCATTTTCAGTTCTCTGCTTTTCCCTTTGGGCTTTCAACAGCCCCAAGGGTATTCATAAACTGCCTAGCTCCAGTGGTCTCCTTTTGAAGGCTTCAGGGCATTCAGATATTTCCCTATCTTGACAACCTCCTGCTTTAGGCCTCTTCCCAAACCCAATGCAGGATCTTCATTCTACCCAGTGACTATTGCACACCCTGGGGTTCATTGTCAACCTTCAAAAGGCAATGTTCACCCCATCTCATGATCACATCCTTCTAGGCAACAGGATCCATACCCTTCCACTGGTAGCCTCTCTTCCTGCCACCAACGCTCTGTTTCTCACAAATTATTTTCTTTCCCTTCCTCTTTTGTTCTATCTTCTTGCCAGAAAGTGTCTAAGGGCTCTGGAGTTCATGGCTTCTACCATCCCCATGCTTCCCTGGGCCAGGATTCATACGAGGAAGTTTCAATGGTATCTCAGATCAGTGTGGCTTCAACACTGCCACCTGCTAGGCTGTCTGGTCCCTCTGCTCCTTGTCTCAAGCTGGAACATCACTGGTGGATTCAGCAGGTATCTGTCAATCCAGGTTTAGGATCTTTGGTCCTCTCAACAGATGGCAGATCACATCAACATCAAGGGAATGGGAGATCTCATTTTGGTCCTTCAAGCATTCAACTCGCTCTGGGTGCCAGGTCCCTTGAAGGTTTCTACAAACAGCATCACAGTCATGTGGTACATCAACAAGCAAAGGGGTAAGTTGGCTTACCTTCTTTGCAGACTGGCCCTTCAAGCCTGGGAAATAGCAATCTTGTAGCAGATTCTCTCAGTATGTCAAGGACACAGCCTCATGAATGGATGCTTCACAAAGATGTGTTTCTGGACATAGTTCATCAGTGGGCTATTCTTCAAGTGGATCTCTTTGTCTCCCCTCTGAAAAGACAGACCCCTCAGTTCTGTTATTAAGTCCCAAGCCCTTTGGTTTAGAAAGTGGATGCCATGTCTTTTTCTTGGATGGGAATGTTCCATTATGACTTTTCTCCCCTTCCTCTTCTTTCCAAGATCCTTCACAAGATCAAGAAGGACACTCCAAAAATCTTATTGGTGACTCCCTTTTGGCTCAGTTAGCACTGGTTCCCCCTCTTATTCCCTCTGGCCTGGGGCAGTCATCACAAGTTACTTCACTGCATGGACATTCTCACACAGGACAATGGATCTCTCCTCCACACTCACTTGTCCAAGGACATTTTGGGTGATAGGGTTTTGATTCCTTTCTGACACCAGTTTTCTGTGGATGTGCTTAGGGTCCTGCAGGATGACAGGTAACCTAATGCCAGAAAATCATATATGTCCAAAAGGAAGAGATTTTCTGTTTTGTGTCTTAAACATCACTGGGATCCCATTTCAGTGGGGGATCCCCTTGACTTATTGTACCTGTTTGAATTGCTACATGCTGGCTCAGCATATTCTTCACTGAAAGCTCACTTGTCAACCATTTCTTCCTGTCTGCCACTTACTCCTCCTCTGGCATCTATATTTGAGGTCAAGGAGTTTCTTTTGAGCCTGCTGCCTCTTCTTCTTTGTAACATAGCACCTGAAAGAGCTTTAACCTCTGTCAGAGGGATATCTAGGCTCCAGGCCTTGATGACAGTCCCTCCTTTTTTGGTTATTCATAGATACATAGTCTGTCCATATGAAACCTCCTTTTATGCCCAAAGTGGTTAATGAGCTGTTCCTTAATCAGTATGTCCAGCTTTCTTCTTTTTTTCTTCCCCACAGTCTGTTAGTGAGAAGGTTCTTCACACCTTGGACTTGAATATTCAGCTCAGACATTATTTAGACAAAACAAAATCCTTTCATAAATCTGACCAGTTTTTTGTTTCTTTTTATACCAGGACAGTGAGTGTGGTAGTTTCTAAAAAAAAAAATCTTCTTCTGGATTTCCAAGGTTATTTCTTTTTGTTGTTCTTTTCATGGCAACCAGTTGTCTGCTTCTGCTATTGTTCATTCTGCTGGAGCAGCGGCTTCCTTTGGGGCTTTCTTCAAAGGTTTGGACACCAACTCCATCCGTGAAGCTGCTACTTGGTGTACAGATAACACTTTCACAAAACATTACAAATTGGATGTCATTTCCAGGACCAGTGCAGGTTTTGCCAAGGCTATCCTTCATGCATTTGTGGAGGGCTTCCCCTTGCCTTCTTAGTAGGTTGTACAGTCTCCCAGAGGAGATTCACTCCCTCCCTCCTACCCACTGTTCTTCTTCCCCCTATTCCATGGCTGGTATTTTCCTTTTGGCTGAGAGATTCTTTTCCTTATCTTCCTTCATTCCTTTTTCTAATGTGCATGTTTTCACTTGGGATCTTGGTTCTTCTGGGGCACTTCAGTTCTGGGTTGGGAGTGTTTGTATGTCACCTTTATGTCCTGCACTTCCACGGTGAGCATATGTCTGATGCACAATGCTCCTAGGTAGTTAAAGCTTTGTTATACTGGGCTCATGCTTTCATATGTTTCCAAACATTTTAGGAGCCAGGAGCATCTTCTTGTACTGCTGTTATATCTGTATTTTCGTCTTGGATAAAATGTTTGTTTGCTTCTATTTATCTGTTTATAATCAATGAATAGGTTCATAGGTAAGTACTAGGTAATCAGTCTGCAGACCATTTCAAGCCTTAATACCCTACTCTGAATTTCTCTCTAGCCTTAAGGAAGGCAAGACAAGATAGACCAGGAGAGAATTTAAGGCTGTCCATCTAATTGTCTAGGTTTACCTTGAAGGCAGTAAGGGTACTACTCTGTTGCCATGCAGTAGAGGTTTGTTCCAAAGGTGAGAGATACATTGGGATATGAATCTATCATGCCAACATGTCTTATTATCTGCTGATGAAAGTTTAGTTCCTTTAACCAAGTATTTGATGTGCCATTAGCTCAGCAATAGAATAGGTCAAATAGGGTTGGATCTTTCATGGCACAAAAGGCTAGACATAGATCTCCACAGAAGAGTCTGTCAAAGACTAAGTACAAAGACAGGGCTGCCGGTCTCTTCCGATAACTAAAACTTTTTAGGCCAGTGATCTTTTTAGTTATAAATCCCTCAGGCATGTTGTGCAGAATAAATTATTAGTTAATATGAGATAACTAAATTAAAACTAAATTACATTCAGATTGCAAAATCAGTTTATAAAAGTGAATGAATTAGATGATGGGCTGTTTTATGTCACCGAGCTCCTGCATTCTGTTGTAGTCCTCCCCAGAGTTCTGAAACAACAACATAGTGAATCCACAAAAGAAGATCAAATACAGGGTAAGCTATCACCTCAAAAAGCAAGAAACAATCCAAAAAGAAGGAGGTAGATACGCCACAACTATCGAAGCAAACCAGATAAACAAAAGTAGAAAAATAACCCTTTATTCAAACGAAGTAAGCGCTTTCACGTTACAAAGAATGCTTCATCAGACTTTAACATAACATAGTACAGGAAGCTCATTGCATTTAAATATATAGGAAGCACCAATAGCACACCTTATCCATGTCACATGCGTTCCACATAAAATCACATCATTCACTTTAAAGGGTATAGGGAAAGAAATATATATATATATATATATATATATATATATATATATATATATATATATATATATATATGTAAACTCACATTAAATATATACATGAATTATAGACAACTGTTAATAAAACTATTATGTATGTAATAGAAAAATATATATAAAAAAACACATATAAAAACACATATAAAAGCTTACTATACCTACAAATCTAGTTTAATGTATAAACGGTCTATCTATTAAAAAAGGTTTCAATGATAATTTATCATTGAGACTGTGCCCCTTATCTGCAGCTAGCTTAATTATCCACCTAGCCTCCGTTCTTTCTGTTTTATTTCTAATATTACCTAACCTCTCTGTTTCTAATAACTGTCCTATAGCCATGAATCTAAATACATGTGTAGTGTCATTTTGCAGAGTATGCTTAGCTAGGGCATTTCCTTCATTCTCTCTATGGATAGCATAAAGATGCTCCCTAATTCTTTCCCTCAATGTCCTATTAGTCTTACCTACATAAAAACATTGACACTTTTTACAGGTAGCTAAATAAATCACATTCCTCGATTTGCAGTCTGCATACTCATTGAACTCATATTTGACCCCAGTGTCAGGATGTATAAAGACATTGGAATTCATTATATAACCACATTGATTGCAAGTGCGACAGGCATAAGTGCCCTTTCTCTGTGAAGTAACCCTATTAACAGGTACCTTTTCATAACAAAGCATCCGTTTAAGTGACTTAGTATTTTTGTAACTAAAAGCCGGTCTCTCACCTACTAAATCTTTAATACTATCATCCAACTGCAGGATGTTCCAATGCCTTTTAATAATATAGACAATGGAAGTATTATTATTAGTAAAGGGAATAACTACCCTTCTCCTGTCTCCTTTTCTCTCAACAGGTTGCTTGTGGGTATTTCCATTTTGCTTAGTATACGGTAGCCCTAATTGCTCACGTCCTATATCATCCTTTAAGAGAAAATCATGAGTGTGATAACCTCTATCCACAAAATCACGTTCTACAGCTACAACTGCTTCTGAAAAAGCTTGATCATCACTAGTTTTATGTGAATAACGTTTTAACTGATTCTTGACAATATTCTTATGCACATGTGGCGGGTGCATACTACTTCTATGCAGGATAGAAATAAAACAGAGAGAACGGAGGCTAGGTGGATAATTAAGCTAGCTGCAGATAAGGGGCACGGTCTCAATGATAAGTTATCTTTGAAATCTTTTTTAATAGATAGACTGTTTATACATTAAACTAGATTTGTAGGTATAGTAAGCTTTCATATGTGTTTTTATATATATATATTTTTCTATTACATACATAATAGTTTTATTAATAGTTGTCTATAATTCATGTATATATTTAATGTGAGTTTACACACATATATATATATATATATATATATATATATATATATATATATATATATATATATATATATATATATATATATATATATATATATATATATATATATATATATATATATATTTATCTTTCCCTATACCCTTTAAAGTGAATGATGTGATTTTATGTGGAACGCATGTGACATGGATAAGGTGTGCTATTGGTGCTTCCTATATATTTAAATGCAATGAGCTTCCTGTACTATGTTAAAGTCTGATGAAGCGTTCTTTGTAACGTGAAAGTGCTTACTTCGTTTGAACAACATAGTGAAGCTGATGACTAATGATTTTGACAGACTTTGGGTGGATGATGTGATGCAAGAGCATTGGAAAAATATATAACTCTTCACATACAAAAGTTGGAACAGATAATATACAGAAAACAGACATGTTAGTTTGTCCACATTGGCAGAGGAAATGATCTGATCAGTTTTAAACAAAGAAAAAAAAACTGAGCAGAATTTGTGGTATTTAGCTGTAGGGACTGAAAGACAGCATGGACTCTTAGTGGAAATGAGATATTTGACACACCAAATAAACTTACTTAGTGACTAAAGCAATAGCACAGGGAAAGATCATAAGTGTAATCTAACTAAACTTTAACAAAATATTTGATTATATTCACCAGAAAGTAAGAAAAAATTGATTAAACATTAATTAGTTTATTTTTATCTTGATAATTAAAAAGGTCCTGATTGTACCTTCCCCATTTACAGTGGACGGCTATCTGTATGTGTCAAAGTACATTTACAGTATGGTTTTCCTAGACATTGTTTTTTTGTTAGTACATAGAATGAATGATTGTTTTATCAGTATAGTAATTACACAAAATCATATAGTTACAATGCAGTTATTGTCAGTAATAGTTTTCAGGGGCTTCAAGTCATGGTTTTTGATTCATCTCCACATACTGTGTATTATGTATAGCTATATACTAACATTAGTAAAACAGAAACACCAAGATAGTGTTCAGTGCAGTTTGTATTATAATGGTAATAAGTAGCAGAACCAATTAATGGACCAGCACATATTTGCAGTTACAGTGATGGTATGTGGTGGACAAAATATATGCCTAAGACCACTGTTTTTTTTATGCAGGTGGGTGGAGACAGAAGGAGCCCAGATTACAGGTGAGTGTAAAAACAACTGGGTGGGGAGAGAAGGAGTGAAATGTATTCATCTTGGGGTGGATTTCAGGTAGTAACGTAGAAAATAATGATTGACAAAACAGTTTTCTTTAAATGTAATGAATCCCAGTGTGTTTAGTGCTCAGGGTTACGACATTTTATTAAGAAATGGAATAAAAACATCTCTTTGCAGAATACATAGTTTATGCAGTTTGTCTACAGGTGGTGGCCAGATTGAACTCCCTGACTATTGGTTGCCCAAAGGAAAAGACACTGGGGAGCATCAGGTCTGACCATAGGTAAATCACCCTTGACATCCACATCCCACCCCCCCCCCAGTAAGGAAACCTCCTTAAAAAGCTTTTGCAAAGCCAACTTTATGCTACAAGTCTGAAGAGACAAACTTCATGACACCCATGCAGACGGGATCTGAAAGTTCGACTGCAGAATCCTGCACTAAGGCACTGTATGAGCACATCCACTCATGTATGAATCATGCCATCCCAAATAGAACCAAGATGCTCTTCTCCACAGAAAGGAAGACAATCTGGTGGTCCCCTGCTATAAACAAACTATACAACAGAAGGAAGAAACTGTTGCAGAAAAGAGGAAAGAAAAGCCCAGGATGCAAAAAACTCCCTCACCAGCCTCAGTAAGAAGCTGAGATCCCTCATAAAATCCTCAAAAGCTAGTTACAAAAATAAAATTGCCAAAGATTCCAAAGACAACCACAAGGCATTCTATAGTTATGTCAAGAATCTAAATGGCAATGCTCAGATCTGATCAGAGCTACAACAGAATGGCATTAAATATCCTGATCCCAAGGATATTGTCTATATCCTGGCAGATGGATTTAGTACCAACTTCACCCCCCTTTCACCCCCTAAATGGCCCATCTCAATACCAAAAGATTGCCAAATTCCGATAATCACAGCCACACAGGTAGAAACCGCACTCTCCAAAGCTAAGAATACAGCATCCATGGGACCAGATGACATCCCAGGCTGTGTACTACATGAACTACAAAATGAACTGGCACCTCACCTAAGTGCATGTTTAATCATAGCCTCACCTCAGGCTTCATGCCCACTGAGTGGCGCACAGCTACAGTTATCCCACTCCACAAGAGGGGATCTGCCTTGGATCCTGGGAACTACTGTCCCATCAGTCTGACAAGCCTGATCTGCAAGGGCATGCAACGCATTATCATGGAACTTATAAGCAAAGACATTGGCAACCTTCAAACACTGGACCCCACACAGTTTGGGTTTGTGAAGGACCGATCCTGTCTCCTGAATCTGATTGACTTCTTTGAATCAGTCTCCAGAGCTGTGGATGAGGGCAAGGTGGTCCACACAGCCTATCTGGACCTCACCAAGGCCTTCAACACCATTCCCCACTCTGGAATCATAGATAAACTTATAAGCTGGGCATAAATCCCTACATCACTCGATGGGTTCCCAACTGGCTTACTGACAGTACCCAGACTGTAAAAATAGCCGACTCCAAATCCAGCTCCAGACAAGTGGCAAGTGGAGTACTTCAGGGTTCAGTCCTGGGACCACTCTTGGTTGGCATCTACTTCTCTGAAGTACAGGCTAACACTAAGGGACTCTGGCTAACAAAGTTTGCAGATGACTGCAAACTGGGAGCCATTATTGAATCCCCAAATGATGTGGATATTCTACAAAAGGGCCTTACAGAAACAGATGCCTGGTGCCATATATATATATATATATATATATATATATATATATATATATATATATATATATATGTGTGTGTGTGTGTGTGTGTGTGTGTGTGTGTGTATATATATATATATATGTGTATATATATATATATATATATATATATATATATATATATATATATATATATATATAGGGTTGTAAGGGTATTTGAAGTGCAGGGATGCTTGCTGCTATATTTTTGACTGCTGTAGGTCATGATAGGTTACTTTTAATCATGTGCAAGTTTTAGTTTTTAACCTTGTATCCATGGAGAAGACATTACTAGTAGAAAAAAAGCATCACTTATAGTAAAAGCTAACCTACTTGCACCAGAAGAAGAGTGAAGCAGTGTGTTAAAGGTGTGTGTTTAAAAAAAGAGGACATATATGGCAGGTAAATAATGGAAGTGGCAACTATAATTTTCTGCTGCATTCAGCATTTCTCATTAAATAATGCTCGTTTGTGCATGCGTGTATTAGAGTGCATGTGTGGATGTAGGAAGCAGTCACTCATGACATAATCACATTTCAGGATGCAAAACAGGATGTTTACCAGTATTTGCAAATAAAGTAATTTGCACTGTTAAGCCTTGGGTGGCACAGATGAGCAGCTATAGTAGTCATCTGGTTTGAGCAGTAAAACTTCTGGTCACCACATGTAATGTTCTTTTTGTATACAGTTGGGTTAATGAACCATCTGGCTGAAACGTTGCTTTTGAGCATGTTAGAAGATTTTAATTTTCTCTACATTTCAGCCATTTTATTTGATTTAAAGGCTGGTTTTCATTAAACTTTTGTTTTGCTTCTGTGGGCTTAGCTATGCCCCAGTGGTTCCTCTTCAGTCAGTGTTCTCATTTTCAAAAATGTAATCTCATAAGTTTCACAGAAATGTATTGGATAGTGTGAGCTGTAGATGTATCTTTGAAGAATCTTTGCCCTTCTTTCTCCACTGTGGTGCACCCATGGAGTTGGTATATACAATTCATGGAGATGTGGTGGGTGCAGGGGGGGGGGGCTTGTCCCTGCAAATCATTGTCTTTTTACAGTTTTTCAGTTAATGGTTTTCATAGTTAATCTTTTAGAAAAATGTCAGTAAAAGTAGTGTGTTTCAATGGCATAAGAGGCAAGCCACTTCTCTGCCGTAGGGCACTGTATGTAATCTGATTAATCACAGTTGTATTGTCACAAACTTTGTAAGTTTTGCCACAGCTATAGAGTGGCTGGCTTGCACTGAGAATATTTAGTTAGCCTAAGTAACCATGAACCACAGTGTCAGTCTTACACAGTTATTATCTTTTCATCTTTCGGGCGGTATTTGTAGGAGTAAAAGCCTTTACTATTTTATTTACAAATTTTCTGTTTGTTTGACAAACTAAAGGGCTAGGTAACTGAAGAGCTGCAGTGTTACTGTTGCATTGTTTCAAGCCTTTGTATTTTTGACTATTGTCAGAAAGATTGCGCTGTCACAACTGCATTCCTGACATTTCTTTGTCTGCTATTTTGTATTATGTGGTATATACTGGATTTGTGTTGTTGTTAAGAAGAGAAAACTGGGATACTGTGGTTGCTTGTTTATTTGCTAAATTCTCCTGAGTCTTGCAGAGTTCACAGACTGCTTCAGGCATTGGTTCCTTCTGTTAGATGCCAAGAAGTGATTTTTGGTATGCCTAAGGGAACCAGATAGTCTTCTACTAAACTTCTGAAAGACCCCATTTTCATGTTTAGGCCTGGATTTGGCAATATAGGTTGTTCATTTGCTGTCTCATATTAATAATGTGAACGTACCATTTGTGGTGTTAATTTTTGTATGCTTACTGATCCTCCAGGCAATTGTTTGTCTTAAGTACTGCTGGTCAATATATTTTGTTTCAGTTTCAGTTTCTTTTTGCCCTAAGAGCTAAAGTTGAGTTTGAACTTGAATTGTCATCTATATTAATGCCATTAAGGAATGAAGGTTGTCTGTTTAAATTTGCATCTCTATGTCAGTAGAGTATGTAATACACTGCCACAATTGTGTTATATGACAAAACAGATAATGAGCAGAGATAGGGTTACCATATTTTGTTGTATGTAAAAGAGGACAAATGTGTTTTTCATCCTCTTAGGGCTGAAAAGCAAAAAAAAAAGGTCTTATCTTTAATGCATTTCCAAATTAAAGACAAGTAGCTCCGTGTTTGGGGATTTTTGATTGGCCCGTATGCAGGTATACAAGCCAATCAAAACCTCGCACAGCGGAGCCTCTTCTGTTCAATGCGGAACATCAAGCAGTTCCGCATTGAACAGAGCTCCGGTTTTTGATTGGCTCGTATATCTTCTGTTCATTGCGGAACATCAAGCAGTTCCGCATTGAACAGAGCTCCGGTTTTTGATTGGCTCGTATACCGGTATACGAGCCAATCAAAAACGCACACAGCGGACCCTCTTCTGTTCAGTACGGAACATCAAGCAGTTCCGCATTGAACAGAGCTCCGCTTTTTTATTGGCTTGTATACCGGTATATGAGCAAATAAAAAATGTGCACAGCGGACCCTCTTCTGTTCAATGTGGAACATTAAGCAGTTCCACACTGAACAGAGCTCCGTTTTTTGATTGGCTCATGTACCGGTATATATGCAATCAAAAAAAAAAAAAAAAACAAAGCGGAGGAAAGACTCCGAAATAGGGATGTCTGGTTTTTGAAAATTCTGCAATTTGTCTAGGTTTTAAAACCCGGACAAATTGCAGAATTTTCAAATACCGCCCAGACAGGAGTCCAAAAAAGAGGACGTGTCCGGGGAAACCTAGACGTATGGTAACCTTAAGCAGAGAACAATCTTTTTGACAGTTATGCACTGAAAACATTCTGATTATGAAAAAGCCACTGATGAGGCTGACAATTCTCTCTGCAAATTATGATATTCCCCGATGATAGCTAATGCACTGCCAGCATAGTTCACACTGCCTACCTTGACCTGGCCAAGGTATTTGACACAATACCCTACTCGAGTATTTTTGACAAACTCGAGGTTAGGAATATAAACCCTTGTATCATGTGGTGGATAATCAACTGGCTCCAGACAGGACCCAGGAAGTTCGTACTGGGGAGTCCACCTCTACAAAGAAGCCAATCACATACAGAGTCTCTCAAGGATCTGTTTTTTGACAGCTCCTTTTTGGAATTTACTACTCTGAAGTCAAGGCCAATGTCAAGGGCTGCTGGCTGACTGAATTATCAAATGGCTAGAAATTAGGAGCAGTCATGGAATCCTTCACTGACACTAATGTTCTCCAGGAAGGGCTAGCACAGACAAATAACGTGTCAGAGCCCAGGACTAAAACTCAATGTTAAGAAATGCGTAATAGTATCCTTCGGGAAGTCATCCACCTCTAGCAACTATCATATCGACAACAAACCTCTAAGAGTGTTCCAGTAATCAAGGACATGGGGACACACATAGACAATACTCTAGCCTTTGACTATCACGTCTACAGTAGTGAGCAAATCATTCTATGTTGTGCAACTTATAAACAAAGGTATGGCATCCAGATCCAAGCAGGTCATTGTTCCACTGTAGACAGGACTCATCAGACCTATTATTGAGTACAATGCCTAACCTAATCAAGCACATCCAACAAATGGAATAATCACAAATATTCCTTAATAAAAGAATACAGAACATAAGTAACATGTCCTATGTAGACTGCTTCAAATCCATATCCCTGTATTCTGTCTCCTGCAGGCTTAGAAGATATTGAAAGACCCTCCCTGATGGACCTCCTGCATATTTGCAAAACAAACATCAACAGAATTACTAATTCTAAAGACTTAAGCCTTGCCTATGACATAAATAGGATCTGTGGAAGAGACAGGTATGTATCCTAGAGATTATTCTTTCTCTGAAACAGGCTCCCCATCCATGTGAAGCAGAGTTCCTCCCTAACTTAAATCAAGTGTAACTTGGACAATTGGATGAGGAGCAGGAAATTCCCCCCTGATTTGGCATCTATGTATCTAACAGACACATGCAGACTGTAAATGTTTCATCACCCAAGTTCCTGGTGTCAGAACTTGTCAGATATTTGGGATGCATGGCTAGGCTTAAAAAGACCCTTGTGGTCGTTTGCCTAGTACACACCTATGAACTTATGAACATACTGACTTGCATCATTAGCAGTGATGATGTCACTGCTACTCCCTGACAGCAGCATGTTGTGCTGTGGCCTCAGTCTGTCCAATGGTAAACTAAATGAAGAAGGGGTACAGCACCCATGTGTCTCATGTGGAATACTTATTAATAACTAATTAAGTACATTTGTTTCATAGGTTCATAGCCAAGTACATAGCTATGAACCTGTATGACTTTGAAGCCATTTCAAGCCTAGCCAATTTCCTTTTTTGTGCATGAATTAACCTGCCATATTTGATTAGAGACTGGTCTTACCCATGCCATGGTAGATGATTATATATAATGAGAATAACTGGGATCATACCATTGATAATTTTAGGGGGCTCATGCATGGGATAAAGCATTTAGTAGCTGCTCTGTCTATTAGTAGTACATGAAGCAGTCCTGGGGTAAATTTTCTTTTTCAATCTATAGATCCAAGTTACGTTTGAATATGGACACTGATAAACTTTGCTTTATGTGGATGGGGAGTCTGTTCCAGAGCAGTTGTATCTGCTGTGAGATATACCTGTCCCTTCAAACCATTTTTTGATGTTGCAGAAGAGGTTTAGATCCCTACATCTAACTCATTAACTGAACTGGTCCAGGGAGTCTTCTCATTCATGACCTGGGCCACATGTAAAAGTAAGAATGTTTAAGACAGAGTGAAATAGAAATTAGGAAATACTAAATACAAAAAGTTACATAAAGTAAAAGGCATGTACAATAAGAGTTATAAACCAGTGATTTTTTTTTTATGATTACTTACATACGAGTGCAGTATCAAATAGCAGATATGCAAACAATAATGCCAAGCAGGGTGGATGCTACTGAGGAAATGGCACCCACCTGGGATGTTGTAAGGCCCTGTGCCATAAGTGTAGGTCCTCTAAATCCCTGTAAGGGCAACATTTCCTCAATAACATCCTCCTGTAGGGCATTACTATGCTTAGACAGTGGATTATCTGCTAAATTGTTTCATATTTACTTTTTATTAATATATATATATATATATATATATATATATATATATATATATATATATATATTTTTTTATGTAAAATACTTCCTTTGCTTAATGTCTCAAAGTTGCTGTTTCATATACAGTTGATGTTGGAAGAGGTATTTTACATCCAAAATATAAGTTGTATAAGTATTTAATGTCAACACACACAGATACATATGCAGAGGCAGAGACAGACACCTACTTATGTATATTTATTTACGTACACAAATGTACCCAGCAATTGCAGCTACTTTCTTGATGGAATACACCTCACCTGTCATGATCACATTTAAAAAAAAGTCATACAGTATACAAAGTTGTGATCCCCCATCTGTCCCTGCTTTTGCAGAATGCCTCTGATTTGCCTCCTTTCATTTCTAGTACATCATTGAGGAATACATTTAGTCAATAAAGACATCATATTTTCTTAGAGCACTCACCTTTTGTGCAGAAGGCTGTGGGTTATGTTCCCAAATCAAGTAGATGGGTTGTTCACACTGTAGTAGAATGCTGTACTCCTGAATGTGTCTTCCTTCTGGTGTGGTATTAAACCAAGTTCCAATCTGCTTGATTTGGTCATAGCCCAGGTGGATGTAAAAGATCCCAGAGCACCTATTGAAAAATGTAGATGTTTACAGATGCCTTGGTCTATAAATGCCACTTCAGGTCTCCCCTGAAAAGAGGCCACAAGTCTAGAAGGACTAACCAGATCAACTAAGGTAAAAAAATATTTCTTTGTCAGGTGAATTGTGCTGATGAAAAGTCTCTTTGGATCTGAATTCTTCATTTTTTTTTTAACTTGAGAGGTATGGTCTCTCTCTCTCACTTAGACACACAATTCTTTTTTTTTTTCACATCACTTAACATGGCTTTTTTAAAACTACGCTTAGTGAGGCTTAAGTAAAACAACAAGTCCTTCTATCTGATATTGCAGCTAATTTTGCTAGCTGGATTTTTTTTAATCAAATTTTTAAATTGTTTTACACTCACTAAAGTCAAAGCTGCATTTTGTGAGCATAAAAATGGCATCCACTTGCTTTTTTTCTCCTGTTTAAGCTGTCTTGAAGCAGTGGACTTGTGTTTTACATTAACACCCTTGTTAGAGAATGTTTATTCTCCAATCTGGGTGGAGGAGAAGATGTAGGTGTACATGCAATAGATAATTAATATAATTATAGCTTATTAGTTTATGTGGGGCTTTTCTGTTGCTGGGTTAAAGATACATTACAAGAACAATGAGAGTGCCAGTGTGAAAGATTAAAAAAATAAATAAATACTCAAGAGAAGAGTGAAAACAAGGGTTGATTTTCAGACTCCATATGTTGTGGTGGGAGGGCTTCAGAAATTAGAGGTTCAAAGGTTGGTACTAGGCTTCAGCCCTAGGGCCTATACAAGCCTAGCCATAACAATTCCCTGGCTATTTCTTCCCACACTATTTACTTCCCTGGACCCTTGTCTAGCAGGGCGACTGACGTGATCCCCAGGGTGAATTTCCTTTCTCCCATCCAATCGTCAAGGTTCCTATTGAAGAGGCATTCTGCTTGACAAGTATGGGCAATCTATTCCAGAGTCTGGGGAGTCTCTGAGTCAGGAACCTATCCCTCCAGCATGTTTTGTTTATTGTGATGACAAGGTTTAGATCCCTGGAGCGTATATTTGTAACCATTTGCAGGAGCTGTGCATTGTTTAAAACAGTTGTGAAGGTTGGTATGAGTCTAATTTCTGTAGTGTTGGAGATCCTGAGATCTGGAATTAGCTTGAAGAAAGTTTAATGAGGTAGTGGCTTTTAAGTAATCTGGAGACATTCTGACATGCATTATAGACCATTGGTGGAATGTAGTGCTGTAATAGAATGCTTATATATGGCAAACCCAATTTGTAGAGGTTAAAGTTTATCTTATACAGATTTGTCACATCCTGATGACAGCATATAGCACATGACATGGATGAAAAACTGAAGGGTAATGGCTCTGGCTCAATATAGACTACTTCATTTACAAAGTTAAGAAAATAATATATAGAATTCAAAAGAGTTGTTATAGGGATGTACAAGTTCTCATCTGGCTGGTGTAAGTTTTTCTAAGAGATTTACTACTAATTTAATGATTAGAATAATTCAGTATGGTGCAGGCAAAGACTGACTGCTTCTGAAGTAAGCTGACAAGAATAATGGGGATAACGTAATGGGCTCTTTTTGGTTCTAGGCATCAGCTGCCTGGTGTCACCCTTACTGCTCCAATTCCATCTCTGGTACTAGCCCATGGTTTTGAGGCTGCTAGTAGGCAGTCAGCAGGAAATAGAGACTAGGAAATACTTGGTTGTATCCCCTTGTTCAGAGTTTATCATCAGAGTGGAAAAGGAATGGAAAAGAAGCATACTGGGAACAGAACAAGGTGGCACCTGCAGCATCATCACTGCCTGAAGAATGGAGTTTTCTCTGAGCCCTAACTCCAAACCCCATGATGCCTGCAACAGTGTTTGGCTGAGCAGGAAATTAGGAGTGGCTGTGAGTGCATTTCCCCACCCATTCTTATAAGGTAGTCATGTTTCTGTGTCATCCTCCACCTCCAGCCTCCAACAGGGCTTCCACTAGTGGGATGACTAGCATATCCCCCCTTCTCACACAGGATTATCATAAACATCTTCCCTACCTTGTTAAAAAAGTGCCTGAGCCACTAATTGAACTCAAGTCACCTGGGTGTGGTCAGGGCTTTATGCCTTTGTGCCTCCAGTGAGGCTGAGAAGGTTAATGACATTGAAAATAATAGCATTGATAGAAGCTTAATGTAACTTTCTGATTTACTTCGGTGTACAATGCCTTAAAATAAGTGACTACCCCCACAGGAGTCAAAAATACCTTAGACAGTAGTAGCAATAATAGATGTTCTTCATAGTCAGTGTTTCAGTACTGATCTTTTTGTCTTTCTGTCTTGCAGAAGGCCATGGCCATCCCAATTCTCTTGAGTTATTGTATCATCCCCAGCTAATGGATGTATGAGGACTAATGCCTGGATGTCAGGGTATAAGATGGGAATCTTTTGGCACTGACTTCAGTTTTTTCTAGTTGTGCAGTCCAATGCACTACCACTTGTTTTTAATGGTTGCAGCCCATTGGTCGACTTGTTTTCCAGAGTTATCTCTAATCTAGACTCAGATAACTACCCCTCGTTGGGGAATTTTCCTTCTAATCAATGTTTAAAAAGGTTAATAACTTCTTAAAGGGTGGGAAGCAAATCCTTCATGAGGATTTCCATTTGTATTGTTTGTTTTGCTTGGGGTCTCAGCTTGATGTTTCTAGTTATAAGGATTATAGTAGGTTTCTTTCCAAAACCCTGAAACACAGAGTTCTTGCAGTCTACACGTAGTCTTCAGACCCAACACCACCCACCTCATCACACACCTCAGTGTCAGCCAGTTCCTTCCCTAAGAAATGAAAAGATAAAAAAACAAAGGAGAAGGACATTATGGACGATGGAGAGTTTCCATGGTCATGTCTTTGTCAACAACTCAGGTGAGGTGCCTTTGCAGCCCCCCAGTTCTAAATACCACTATGTCTGAGCCTCCCAGTGCAAATGTGCAGTAGACTGTCACAGCAGAAGGTCACACCACAGTGATGAGTACCATACCAGTTTTGGGTACGAAGCTGCTTTGTAGGCCTTACTTCTGACACCCAAGTGTTGGTAACTGAAAGACAGCTTGATATTCCATTGGTAGTTATATGTGAGGAAATCCTAGGGAATCAGACAGAGGTCACTGCTGCCCACTCACATCCTGAGGCCTTGATTTACAAAACCCAGACAGGCAAACTCAAGAGGCCAATTTCCTTGCACCAACCCACAGTGTCTCAGCCCTCAATCTCATCTATCTAGGTCGATGCACAGGACCTGGTTAAGCTGACCCATGAGTTCACAGTTCAGGGGGCTCAGACAGTCACAAGTGCTTGTTCTAGGAGATGTTCCCGGTAAAAGAGGTGAAGATGTCTCTCTCCTGGAGGACTCAGACTCCTCAAAATCGAAAGATGAGAAAGAACTGTCTTATTTAGAACACCACCATCCTCATTCTTCCACTCACTCGGATTCATATGGTACCCTTTCTTCTGCCTCCCCCGAGAACTTATCCTTTGGAGAAACCCTACACAAGGTGAAGGAGGCATTCAGTTGGAATAGCACTCATTTTTTTCAGGCCCAGTTACATTACAGATAGCTTCTGAGCCTACCATCTTACAGATGTTTAGCAATTTCACCTGTGCATATGGCCCTGGATGATATCTTTGAGGATATCTCTCTGCACTCTGACTCCCTGAATCGTGCCACTGGAAAGCCAGAGCACTTCCATAGAATGCTTGACACCCATGATGACCTTTACAAAAATCCACCAGCAGATCCTTTATTAGTTTCTACTGAATTTGCCAAGGCAGCCCTTAAGGAAGCAGCCAACCGTCCTTCGCCAAATGACAGAGAAAGCAGAATGTTTGATAGAACTGGTAAAACAACCTATACATCTGCTGTTCTTACTGTGAGGGCTCCTAACTGCCAATTTCACATGTTGAAGTACATGGAATCTTTATCAGAAAAGATCATTGTTAAGGCAAAGTGGCTCACAGACAAGACCCTGCAGAGGGACATCCAGGAGACATCTAGATCAGCCCTTTGGATGTCTAGGCACTCACTAAACATGGATATGATGCATCATGGAGGGCACCTGCTATGGGGTTTGTCATGCATAGACATGCCTGGATAAGGAAATAACCCCTCTCAGACCAGGTGAAGGTGGAACTCCTTGATGCCTCACTAGATAAGGAGTTCCTCTTTAATAGCCTTGCTGACAACATTTTAAAAAAACTGGATAAGAAAGGGAAGTAAATTAAAATAGTTAAATAATTTTGTCTCCCACACCAAGATACAACAAAAACTGCCCCTGCAAACCTTGGCCACTGCCTCTAATGCAAGAAAAATGGATACCTTCCTGAGGCAAGAGACCAAGACAAAAACAGAACGTGGCAAACTGATCAATGAACTAGACCTGGGAGATCCAAGGGTCCAATGCCCCCCAGACAGCAGCTGTGACTATCCACAGCACCCCCCCCAAAACAAATCACCCCAATCCCACTCCGTCTAGCAGGGAGGTTGTCCACCTTCCTACAACAGTGGAAAGTCATCACCAGGCATTAGTGGGTCTTAAATATCATATAAAGAGGCTATTTCCTCCAGTTCGGAAAAAAATTAGGAAAGCCAAAGTCCCCAAAAGAACAAGAGACACTTCTTCCTGCAGTACTAACAGAACTTCTATTCAAACAGCCCCAGCAGGAGAAAAAGGCACAGGGTTGTACTCAAGAATATTAGAAAAAAGCAAAGCTTGTCCACCATGGAGAGGATTCAAATGATTTAATACTAAAAATCAGGAAGTATAACAAAAATAAAAACACAATGAAATGTGAAGTCAGCTTAGAGTAACTGGATAAGCACTTCCGGCAGGAATTCCTTGATCAGATGCTGTTGTATTAAACTTTGCTCATAATATCTGTGGTGGATAAGCTTTGCTTTGTTTCTGTTATTAAGTTTTAGATTGGCAAGCTGCCTTTAACAGTATGTGGTGCATTTTTAACAAAAATATTATTTCTGCTTCCATGAAAGGAAGACACCCAGGGGGCCATTCTTAGACTTATCAGAGCTAAACAAGTTCCTTCACATACCAAAGTTCAAAATGCTAACCTTGCAAAAACCTCTGCCCATGATCTTCTAGGAAGCCTATATGGTGACCCTAGACCTGAAAGATGCCTACCTTCCTATTTCTGTAGCCAAGGGACATAGAAAATGTTTTCATTTTCTGGCAGTAGGGTTACACTACCAGTTCCATGCTTTACCATTTTGGCTTATCTACTACTCCCAGAGTATTCACCAAATGTTTAGCACTATTATAGACCACTGTACAACTCTAGGAGTTCACATTATTCCTTAACTGGACAGCTGTCTGATCCAGGGGAAATTCACCCTGGAATTTCAGACAGCTCTGCAAATCATCATGGATTGCTTCAAAAAGGTAGGCCTCACCCTCAACCACCGCAAGTCTTAACTATAGCCACAGACAAGAGTTCTCTTTCTGGGCACACTGACACACGCAGTGCAACAAAAGGCCTTCTACCCAAAGACGTCTTCTATTTGACAAACTTTCTGCAAAACCTATTAAAAAGACAGACAATCAAAGCAAGGGAGTTCCTAACAGTGTTGGGGTACATGATATCCTGTATCTTAATGGTACCTCTTGCAAAACGGCACATGAAAAAACTCCAATAGTTGCTAAAACATTTAGGAAAAACACTCACAACCTTTACAAACCCTGGTGCCCCTCCTCTGTTTCTGAAAAATGAACTATGCTGGTGGAAAGAGAGCATTCTATAGAATCCAGGGGCAAGCTTCTGCCTACCAGATACAGACAGAATTATTACTTCAGACAACTCAGATATGAACTAGTGGGCACACTTCGGATAGTTAAAGCAGGGAATCTGGATTCCAGAACAAAGGAAATTTCACATAAACCAAAAAAAAAAAATCTGGCAATGTTTCTAACAATAAAAGGCTTCCAAGAGCAATGTGATTAGGACAGACAACACCATAGTTATGTGGTACATAAACAAACAAGGTGGAACTCTTTCATACTCCCCACCCCTACCCTTGCGCAGTTCAGTGATATGGCTTTTGGCACAAAAACTATAACTGACATTAACAGCATTATACACCTTTGGCTAGAACAACACCATAGCAGATTCTCAGACCAGGGACCATCTGGCCTCAATGAATGCATGCTGAAGACAGATCCTCCTGGACCTCACTATATACTGGATAATCCAGTATAGATCTCTTCACCTCTCCTCTGAATAGACAGCTACAAAGGTTCTGCTCTATTACCCATCAAACAGGGACATGGAGAGCAGATTTCTTCTTCTTGAAATGGACGGACCTCTCTTCCTGTATGCCTTTACTTCCATTATTTTTAATCTCCAGGGTACTCCTGAAAGTAAGGTCAGACAAGCCAAGAATGATACTCGTATGTCTCTTCTGGCCAAGGCAATACTGGTTCACCTTTTTGTTGACCTTCAGTGAGGAGAGATAATATACCCTTAACCTTGTGATAGATCTACTCACCCATCACAGGGGTTCTGTTATTCATCCACATCTAAACACACTCAAACTGAGCCTGGTGAATTGGATTCTAATACTAAGCAATGCATCTTATTTTACTGAAGTATTTCTATATTGTGAAAGACAGGAAAACCAATTACCATAAAATTGTACTTGTCAAAGTGGAAAATGCTTTCTGTTTGGTGCCAGGCCAAAAGTATGATGCCAGTTAATACTGACATGAATCAAGTGCTGGAATACCTTTAAGAATTATTTAAGTAGAGCCTTTCTTACTCCAGTTAAGGTACAAGCATCTGCCATTTCTGCTTGCATAGCTTGCTCTTCTTGCTCTCCCCTGTCAATACACACTCCTATTTGAAACAATTTTTAAAAAGGGTAATGCATCTGAGATCTCTTAGGAGAAATCTGTTGCCCTTTTAGGACCTAAACTATGCAATGGAAAAGCTTACTCTGCTACCTTTTCAGCCAGCTACCTCAGCCCCTAGAAAAATGCTCAGACATTTCAAACATTTTAGTTTGGATTCATCAAAGGCAGGTCATGCTTACTCAACCTGGTTAATTTCTTGAAAAAGGTCACAAAAGCAATGGATAAAGGTACAATTGTACACACTGCATAGCTCGACCTGGCCCGACTTTTGTTACAATTCCTCACTCAGACATAGTAGAAAAGTTAAATAAACTGGGAATAAACTGATATTTCACCTGCTGAATTGTCACATGGCTCACAAATCAAAATAATTAAGTTACCGCCACAAAGTGACCAATTCCCAGTGGAGTCATGCAGGGGTTCTGTGCTTGGACCTCTCCTGTTTGGCATCTACTTTTCTGAAGTAAAAGCAAGCTAGGAGTCATTGAATCCATAAATGACTTAGCAATCCTGCAGGAAGGTTTGTCCTGAATAAATAACTGGTGCAAAAATCATGGACTGAAACTAAATATCAAAAAATGTATCCTTTGTGAAGTTATCTACCTGAGGAAACTACCATACTGACAATATCCCACAATGAGTTGACCCAGTTGTTCAGGATTTGGGAACTTATGTGGACAGTGACCTAACTTTTGACCAACATGTGTCCACTGTTGTAAGAATGTCCTTCTATATTGCACAGTTTATATACAAAGAGATTGTGTCTAGGTCTATGGATGTAATTGCCCCCTTTACTTAGCACTCATTAGGCTGATCATTGAATACAATGCCCCATGTGGAATGTATCTATCCAGATAACTGCAACAACTGTAATGCCCACAGAGATACCTTACAAAAAGGATACAAGGCCGAAACATGTCCTGCATGGACATGCTCAAAGCCGTGTCACTATACTTAATATCCTATAGACGGTTAAGAGGTGACCTGTGCCTGGCATACAAGGCATCCTCTGTCCCATTACTGATGGATTTACAGTAAGTCAAATGGCATCAGAAATACTCTGCCTAGGGATCTAAACCTCTTTTGCAACCTCAACAGAATATTTTGGAGGGAAAGTTATATCTTGCAGATGATACAAGTGCTGTGGAAAAGATTCCCCACCCACATAAAATAAAGTTCATCCCTATTCATATTCAAGTGCAGCTTAGACCTCTGTATGGGAAACAGAAAATGTACTCAAGGGGGGGCATGGCATGCAATATTCCCTCATATGTATGAGTACCAAATCCAGGATATTGGCACCCTAGTAGGTGTGAAGCCTAACTGTTCCAGGCTGTTTACATTGATAAAATGAAGGAATCTTTAAGACAGCATGTTAGTGGTTGTGTATGTATCCCAGTTTATGGTGGGATAGTTGAAATCACCCATGAATATGGTGTTGGACTGAATTGTGAATGACTCCACTACATTCAAGTATGTTGTGTGGTAATCGTGGGTCATAGATTATATGGGACTTTACCTAAAGTTATTAGTACATGGAGTAGCTCAAGCATGTGATACTGTTTGGCAAATCTTAATGTGTACTTATTTTTTATATATATTGATACACCTCCACCTCTTATCCTGTCTTGTGTGGTAGCTGGCCTAAATGTGAGGAAGACATTATAGCCTAGTACTGCCAGGGTGCACTCCATAATGTTAAGCTATGTCTCAGAAGTTGTAGAGATGTCAACACTCTCCTGGGTGTAGAGCGCTTCCAGACAGTGGAACTTCTTGTTGAGACTCCTAGCACTGAGCAGTAACACCTTTAGTTTATCTTGCACAGAATTTGCTATTTTGGAAAGTTTATGAGACTGGCATTGCCTAAAAAGGCACTGTAGGTTGAGCACTTCTCTTACTGATATGCTGCTATTCAACAGCACCACACAGTGCTTTCACACTATTCTGACCAACACTGCACTGTTAATGAAATACAAGACATTTCTCTAACAATGAGGGCAGTCCATGATTGTAAAATGTGGTCTGGAGATATTTGACCTAGACTATTGCCCATGTAAATGTAGCCATTCTGTCTAAACTCTATACATTTTGAGATCATTCAGACATTACCACACTGATCAGTGGAAACATGTGACTGAAATCTCTGGGATCATTTGCTACACTCCTAAAGTAACATGAAGTGCTTTATCATAACAGTGAGCAATGGCAGTGGGGCTGGTAAGACAATATTTATCCAAAACAATGAATAAGTCACAAACATAGCAATGAAGATGAGCACAAACAGAGCTGGGGATCACAATGATGTAAAAAAAATCCATTATTTTTCCACAAGCCACTGTAGTATAATGAAAACTTTTATTAAGCAAGATACGCACAATTAGATAAGCGCTTTTGTCTTTGCTGATTCAGAGACTTCTTCAGACAAAGAAATAAGGATGAAACAACTCTTTAAATACTGATTTACAGCTTATGCAACTAAACCAACACCCCTAATTAATGTTAAAACATGCCCACCAGCACACTCAGTTCATAATAAAGCATAAAACCTTCACATATCTGTGAATTACTAAAAACTATGTAAAAACCTGTGTATAATAATAAAACTAGTATCAAGAACTGTATATAATATAATAAATACAATATGATAAATTTGGAAACAGTATTAGCATAATCTCATGTAAAACAAACAATAAATAAAATTCATGTTTCTAATGCCTTAAGTTTTAGAAAACAGGATATTGAGAATGCATCAATGATAATAAATTTAAAACCATGGTCAACATGTTCCATACAATGTTTCGCCAATGCATTCTTTACATTTTTGTTTTTTATATTCCTGAGATGTTTATAAATGCAGTTCCTAAATTTCCTTTCCGTCTTGCTTATATAAAAACAAGGACACTTTAAGCAGAATGCACAGTCCACCACTCTCTGGGAACTATCATAACGCAAATAACTATTTGAGAATGTAGATTTCCTAAAAAATTCTGATTTGAATATTTTCTATTCCCTGTCTTTCATCAGTCTAATATCCAAATATGAAATTTCATCAAGGCCAAAGGAGTGGGTAAATCTCAAGAAATGTGTCGAGTTGTTCACATAAACTAAAAACTCAGGAATTATTTCAGAAGGACCTGTCCAAAAAATAAAAATAAAAATATAATCTAAAAACCGCACATAACATTCACAAACTATATGTGACCTGCTGGCTACGGGGATGTCCTTTGTCTCAACTAAGTCTATGGATGTGAGTAACACTTTGATAGATTTAAAACAATGTATAAGGAAATTAAACTTGAGCATAATGTTCCACAATGTGGAATATGCTAGGAACCCACTATACATCTCTAGCACATATAACCCACCACTCCACCCATCTTTACAATTATTTGAAAATATGTGTGAGTTGGACTTAGGGAGCTTAGAACACAGGAAGCTCCGAAATATGACAGGCAATATGTCTAAAGAGGAATTTGAATGTTTATGAATCAATCGACTGAGAAATGCTATTAGTAGGATACCTTAGAAGTAAGCACAAATCCAACAAGCAATAATACCACCAGTTTAATAAAAATATTTAAAACATATACTTCAAATACACATCGGATTTAGCAATTTCATCCACTGCAATGTGGACTTCTTCAGAATAGTCTTAATTAATCAAGTAGCCCCTTTATATACTTTCAGGTGCCAAATTAACAAATTTCATTCCTTTAAAAAAACATTCACGAATAAAAACATTTTTTTATACCTATATTGTGCATTTGATAAAAAGTCAATGTAATCTTATTCAATAGATATCCCAAAAACAATAACTCAAGAACATGAAATCATATTTGTATACCTGCATCATACTATTTTGTTGTCCTTAAAATATACTATGCAACTAAATATAAAAAATAATTATAATAATTATATAAACTATTACACTGATAATCACATCGCAACATTTAATATTTGCTATTGTATAACATGTGATGAAAAATAAATACAGAAGTATTCTATTTCATACATAGTGGCTCAGTACAGGGATAAATATTTTATTAATGCGTTATTTAATCTCAAGCAAATGCTTATATATCTCTTTCACCAAAATAAACTTATTGTATTATTATATATTAGTTTCTTAAAAAAATCTTTTACTATTATTCTACATTCCCTAAGTGTATCTCTAGCTGTTCTAATATGGCAAATTGGAATTCATGGCTATCCCTATATTTTGCAACATGTCTAGAGAGTGCATTAGTGCTATCATTTTTTCTAATAGCATATACATGATCGTATATTCTTTTTTTGAACATTCTTTCTGTCTTTCCTATGTAGAAGCTAGGACAGGTCATACACTTAGCCATATATATGATATTCCTGGTATTGCAGTTACCGTACTGGAATACAGTCTTGGTCTTATTTGTATTTTCCAAGGTAATACCTTATTTTTCAAATATGGCATGACACTGTCCACAGCTTCCACATCTCCTTGTGCCCTTTCTCTGCTGATCAATTTCCCTTATTGGATTTCTCCTCTCCAAAATCAATTTCACATTAATTCCCATTTTATAAACAAATAGTGGGGTCTCTCCTACTATATTCTATATTTCATTATCCACAGTGAGAATGTTCCAATGTTTGTTTAGTATGAAAAAAGAATATACGATCATATATATGCTATTAGAAAAAGTGATATCACTAATGCACTCTCTACACATGTTGCAAAATATGGGGATATTCATAAATTCCGATTTGCCATATTAGAACAGCTAAAGATGGGACATAGAGGAGGCAATTATAAAGCCATCTTAGGAGAAAGAAAAGAGAGATGGCAAATTTTAACAGATGCCTCAACTGCACCTGGATTAAATGACTATATAACTATAAAACCCATGTTGCAGAGATACACTTAGGGAATGTAGAATAATAGTAAAAGATTTTTTTAAGAAACTAATATATAATAATACAATAAGTTTATTTTGGTGAAAGAGATATATAAGCATTTGCTTGAGATTAAATAACGCATTAATAAAATATTTATCCCTGTACTGAGCCACTATGTATGAAATAGAATACTTCTGTATTTATTTTTCATCACATGTTATACAATAGCAAATATTAAATGTTGCGATGTGATTATCAGTGCAATAGTTTATATAATTATTATAATTATTTTTGATATTTAGTTGCATAGTTTATTTTAAGGACAACGAAAAAGTATGATGCAGGTATACAAATATGATTTTATGTTCTTTTAGAATTAATTATTACAGGAAAAGTAAGAGTTATTGTTTTTGGGATATCTATTGAATAAGATTACATTGAGCTTTTATCAACTGCACGATACAGGTATAAAAAAATGTTTTTATTCGTGCATGTTTTTTTAAAGGAAAGAAATTTGTTAATTTGGCACCTGAAAGTATATAAAGGGACTAATTGATTAATTAAAACTATTCTGAAGAAGTCCACATTGCAGTGGATGAAAGCTCTATATCCAATGTGTATTTAAAGTATATGTTTTAAATATTTATATTAAACTGGTAGTATTATTGCTTGTTGGATTCGCGCTTACTTCTAAGATATCCTACTAATAGAGTTTCTCAGTCAATTGATTTGTTAGTTGTTTTAAATGCTATTTAATTGTTTTTTTCACATTGTGGCTGTTATGGATACTCTAGAGGATGTTTCATCTAGCAAACGTACACCAGGAGATGAGCGCGACCTGCAGAAACTTTGGATGGAGGTCTCATCATTAAAAGGTGAAGTTACACATCTTTTGGAATTAATGACTCAAACAGAGCCGAAACGGCATGTTACACAGAGCCAGAACAGAGTGTCTAACCTATTGGAAGATTTAGACGCGGAGTTCCATAACGGTCAGAAAATTTGAATGAGCGCTTCTACAGTGCTAGAAACTGTGGATTTGCAAAGAATTGGTATGGCAAACAGTCAGTTTTCTGAGAAAGAATTTACATTTGATTTCTAACTATACAATTTAGATGAAGCTCGGCACACTGGAACTAAGCATAAACACAATATGGCAGTAAGGACTTATTCTTCAGCTGTGCACAACAGAACATTAGATGATAAATGTACTGTTAGACACATCTCTAGTCCTAGAGCTTGTGTTACTAATATTCAATTAGCTAGTAGCAATTTGAGACAAAACACTGTAAAGTTGGACAATTTTTTACAGAAGGATGTGTGTTTTGATAAGTTAAGTCAGGCAATTGGTTCGGAAAGCATTGTTAGGGACACAATGTCTGGCTCATTGAAAGAATTAGTTTATGCCTTTGGAAAAACTTTAAATATGATCAAGGGCATTAAGATTGATAATGCCTATTTAAATAAATGTCTTGCACTGAAAATAGTCCCTAAGGGTCTATGTTTTTTTAAAATGCCTATGGGTGTATGGTTAAATGATCAAGTATGTGATGAATTTGATGCTTTATTCAATAGATTTGGTTTTGATTATATGAAATTATTAATTAAAAAGAATGATGAAATTGTGTAAATTGATTGAGAAGTTAGAGGAATTGAACAAAGCTATAACCAATGATTTACTGTTTGAACAGTGGGAGCGATTATATTTCAAACAATATACATTAGCTGACAAGAAGGCTCAGGATATTTTTCAAAAGAAAAATAAAAAAATTAATAGGGATACTTTAGATTATAAAGCTAATAGAGCGTATCCATGGAAGAATAGAATTAGTAGGTGTGATGAGAAAAATGAAGAGAGGGATACACATGGGTCTCACCCACATAATCAGGAGGAACAATATGTGGAAGAGAAAGTAAAGTTTTATGGAGAATGGAAACAAAATCAACAGGGGAACTGGAAAAAGAATTGGAAGTGGAGGAGGAACAGACAGGGATGGGGACAGAGAAATTCCAACAATCAGGGTTGGAGAGAGTACACAAGATAGAGAAGGAAGATGTGACAAATAGTGTATATGATTTAAATGATGTTACATTTTTGCAAGAGACAAATCCTGACAATATCATTAATAGTAAAAATAACTTTAACATCTACAATTATACTAGTTTAGTGGTTGGGGAGGAGCACTTTAAATTATTTTCAAAAGGTATGAAATATATACCTAAGAAGAAATTTCATGTAGTAGACTGTCTTACTGAGATAAAATTATTTCTTAGGAAAATTAACTTAGCTATACAGTTTCACAACAAGCCACTACTGACAGGTAAAGAAGGGTTAAAGAAAAAAAGTACTTATATACCCCCTACTCATCCAAATGTAGCCATCTATGAGAAAATAGTAGCTAAAGAGATCTATAGCTTACAGAATGATGTAAGACATAAAAAATGGACAGTAATTTATTTAATGATGAGATTCATTTATTACAATAGCTTAAGGAAGACAAAAACATTAGAATAATGAAGCCGAATAAGGGAGGGGGGTAGCTATGTATGATGCACATGAATATACTAATAAAATGTATCAAATCCTTCATGAATCAGGGAATTATGTCTGTGTCAAAAATGAAATAAATATTAGATATAAACATGTAGATATGTTTCTAGAAGAGTTATTATAGATGGACGTATAACAAGTGATACTTTTAAGTTTTTGAATGTTGAGCATCCCATATTGGCAACAATAGTAGGTGTACCAAAAGTGCATAAAAATATCATAGTTCCACCTTTCCGTCCCATTATATCAGGAAGTCATTCAAAAACATTTCCATTAGGAACAGCTATCGACAGATGGCTTAAGCATATTTACAACAAGATTCCACACTTAATTAAGGATTCTTGGTAATATAACATCAGATTTATGGAAAAAGGGAATTAAATTCATCACGGATGATGTGATAGATTTATTTTCAAGTATCCCCAAGCAAAAAGGATTGGAAAGTTTTTGTAATAGTATTAGACAACATTTAAACCTGAAATGGGACCAGATACATTTAATTATGGAATTAATGTCCATTGTGCTAGAGTATAATTTCATCTATTTCGAAGGAGAATATTATAAGCAAATTAGAGGAGTGGCAATGGGGGCAGCTTGTGCCCCTATTTTTGCCAACCTAGTTATGCTAGATTGGGAAACTGAAAAAAAAATTAAAAGTGAATACTATAAGTACATTAGATATTACTCAAGATTTTTGGATGATATTTTTATTTTATGGGATGGTCCAGAACAAATTATTAGTTTATTTATAGATTATATAAACAGTACAAGTGATTATTTAAAATTCACACACAGTTATAGTACTGGGGGTATTGCATATTTAGATACTTACATATCTAGTACAAGTAATGAATTTAAATCTCGAATTTATATAAAGATTACCTTCTCCAACAATTATCTCGAGTACTCTAGTAACCATCCCTATAAAACGAAGAAGAGTATATTTAAAGGACAGTGTATACAAGCGGCAAGGATGACATCAACTTATACAAAGATGTTAGATGAGAGAGAATTTATAAAAGAATTATTTAGGTCCAGAGGATACCCTGTAAAATTATTGAATTACATGAAAAAGTATGTAATTAATGAATGGGGGAAAAAATATACACCAGTTCTAGGTAAACAACAATGGAGTAGATAGATACAATAGAACTTGTATATTGGGATATATGCCTCAGGCAAAACAAGTAAAAGACAACTAAGCAAACATTGGAACATTCTCACTCTGGATAATGAAATAAAGAATATAGTAGGAGAGACCTCTCTATTTGTTTATAAAATGGGAATTAATGTGAAATTGATTTTAGAGAGAAGAAATACAATAAGGGAAATTGATCAGCAGAGAAAGGGCACAAGGAGATGTGGAAGCTGTGGACAGTGTCATGCCATATTTGAAAAAGAAGGTATTACCTTGGAAAATACAAATAAGACCAAGAGTGTATTCCAGTATGGTAACTGTGATACCAGGAATATCATATATATGGCTAAGTGTATGAACTGTCCCAGCTTCTGCATAGGAAAGACAGAAAGAATGTTCAAAAAAAAGAATATACAATCATGTATATGCTATTAGAAAAAATTATAGCACTAATGCACTCTCTAGACATGTTGCAAAATATGGGGATAGTCATGAATTCTGATTTGCCATATTAGAGCAGCTAAAGATCGGGCATAGAGGAGGCAAGTATAAAGCCATCTTAAGAGAAAGAGAAGTGAGATGGCAAATTTTAACAGATGCCTCAACTGGACCAGGAATAAATGACTATATAACTATAAAACCCATGTTGCAGAGATACACTTAGGGAATGTAGAATAATAGTAAAAGATTTTTTTAAGAAACTAATATATAATAATACAATAAGTTTATTTTGGTGAAAGACATATATAAGCATTTGCTTGAGATTAAATAACACAGTAGTAAAATATGTATCTCTGTACTGAGCCACTATGTATGAAATAGAATACCTCTGTATTTTTCATCACGTTATACAATAGCAAATATTAAATGTTGTGATGTGATTATCAGTGCAATAGTTTATATAATTATTATAATTATTTTTGATATTTAGTTGCATAGTGTATTTTAAGGACAACAAAATAGTATGATGCAGGTATACAAATATGATTTTATGTTCTTTTAGAATTAATTATTACAGGAAAAGTAAGAGTTATTGTTTTTGGGATATCTATTGAATAAGATTACATTGAGTTTTTATCAAATGCATGATATAGGTATAAAAAAATGTTTTTATTAGTGCATGTTTTTTTAAAGGAATGAAATTTGTTAATTTGGCGCCTGAAAGTATATAAAGGGGCTAATTGATTAATTAAAGCTATTCTGAAGAAGTCCACATTGCAGTGGATGAAAGCGCTAAATCCGATGTGTATTTGAAGTATGTGTTTTAAATATTTTTTTTTAAACTGGTGGTATTATTACTTCTTGGATCCGTGCTTACTTCTAAGGTATCCTACTAATAGCATTTCTCAGTCAATGAATTTGAATGTTTGCAGGAATTAAATATTAAGGATGATGTGAGAATCATGAAACCAGATAAAGGGGGTGGGGTGGTGATTATGAATGCAAATGTACGACGACAAGATGATAAAAATATTAGAAAGTAAAACTTATAAAAAAAGTCTCACTAAATGAATTAAATGGAGCTTATAGAAAAATTAGAAATGAGCTCAATGATTTATTTATAGGAGGGAGTATTACCATTGATGAGCTTAATTACATGAATGTCCCCCACCCAAAAACACCCACTATATTTGGGTTGCCCCAAAATCCACAAAGATTTATGTAATCCACCAATGAGACCTATTGTGGATAGTAGGGGTTCCATAACATAGCCCATTGCTAAGTTCTTAGACCTTCAATTAAAGAATGTACAAGGAGAAGTCCGTTTATGTAAAGACTCGTGTGACATTTTGGAAAGAATAAACAGCCTTGAATACTCTGATATAGGGGTGTTTTTGACCATCGATGTAAGAGTCGTATACACAGTAACACCACACAAACTAGGGGTTGAGTGGTTCTGTGACTATTTTGTGGAGAAGAAAATAGCTCAGAATAAAGTTAATGTATGTGAACAACTGATAGAGAATGTGCTATATAATAATTTTATTCTGTTCAACAAAGAATTTTAACTACAAGTGGAAGATGTGTCGATGGGTTTAGCATGTGGGAGTCGATACGCAAATGTGGTAAGGCTCCAATGGGAAAAGATATTTTAATAAATTCACCTTACTTTTCATTTTGCAAAGGTTACGTGCAGTTTTTAGACAATATTTTTATTTTTTGGATAGGTCCTTCTGAAATAATTCCTTAGTTTTTAGATTATGTGAACAACTCGACAAGTTTCTTGAGATTTACCCACTCCATTGGCCTTGATGAAATTTCATATTTGGATTTTAGACTGATGAAAGACAGGGAACAGAAAATATTTAAATCAGAAATTTTTAGGAAATCTACGTCCTCAAATAGTTATTTGCACTATGATAGTTCCCACCCTTACAAACAAAAAAGAGCTGTAGTTAAAGGGCAGTTTGTAAGGGCTGCATGTATGGTCCCCTTCTTTAACAGTTTTTTAGATGGATGTGACAAGCTGAAAGACATGTTTATTTGTAGGGGCTATCCATTCAGTGTTGTAAATGAGGTTATGCTGGAAGTAATCAATAAGCATGAAAGAGGACATTTTTTTGCCTATTTTAAATCAAAAGGTGGGGAACTGTAGTGTGGATAACATCTTGGATAATTTAGAAAATACACAGTGTTCTAATGCACTGAATTTGCAAAGTGTGGAGTGTAAGGAACCAAGTAATTTTAATACTGCATTTGTTACTACATTCACCAGCTCGAGTAGGAACATAGCTGATATACTAGCCAAAAATTGGTTGGTTATTGTAAACAACAAGGATATAAGGGAACTGGTCAGCGAAAAACCTTGTATAGTGTATAGAAAGGACAAATGCCTAAAGTCTATTTTAGAGACTAGAACAAAGGGACATGAAAGTGGGAAGTTGAGTAAATGTGGTAGTTGCAATTGTTGTCCATATGTACAAGAAGGATGTCATTTTAACATTAACAATATAAAAGTGAGTTTGAATCCAGAAATGCTCATGTAAAACTGAAAGAGTGATATCCTTTGCATTCTGCTTAAAGTGTCCTTGTTTTTATATAAGCAAGACGGAAAGGAAATTTAGGAACCGCATTTATGAGCATCTCAGGAATATAAAACACAAAAATGTAAAGAATGCATGGGCGAAATATTGTATGGAACATGTTGACCATGGTTTTAAATTTATTATCATTGAGGCACTTACTCCAGACATAAGAGGTGGTCCGTGGACATTAATTTTGGAAAAACATGAGGCTTTATGGCAACTGAGAACTAATGCCACACAGTGGTCAGGCTTAAATGATGCATTCTCATTGTCCTGTTTTCTAAAACTTAAGGCATTAGGAAGATGAATTTCATTTATTGTGTGCTTTACATGAGATTATGCTAATACTGCTTCCACATTTATTATATTGCATTGATATATATATATATATATATATATATATTTTTTTTTTATACTAGTTTTATTATTATATATAGGTTTTTACATTGTTTGTGTCTTTCGGCTTTTCCCGGTTAGGGGTCGCCATAGCGGAACTCCGGTCCACTAATGATTGGTAGTGGATTTTTACATAACCGGTTACCAGCCCTGATGCACAACCTTCAACGAAGGCACATAGTTTTTAGTAATTCACAGATTTGTGAAGGTTTTATGCTTTACTATGAACTAAGAACTAATGACACACAGTGGCCAGGCTTAGATAATGCATTTTCATTGTCCTGATTTCTAAAATTTTATTTATTGTGTGCTTTACATGAGCTTATGCTAATACTGTTTCCACATTTATCATATTGTATTTATTATATTTTGTATATATATATATATATATACTTCTTATACTAGTTTTATTATTATACACAGGTTTTTATATAGTTTTTAGTAATTCACAGATTTGTGAAGGTTTTATGCTTTACTATGAACTGAGTGTGCTGGTGGGTGTGTTTTAACATTAATTAGGGGTGTTGGTTTAGTTGCATAAGCTGTAATTCTGTAAGTATTTAAAGAATTGTTTCATCCTTATTTTTTGTCTGAAGAAGTCTCTGAATCAGCAGAGATGAAAGTGCTTATCTGATTGTCTGTATCTTGCTTAATAAAAGTTGCCATTGTACTACAGCGGCTTGTGGAAAAAGAACATATTTTTTTACATCATTGTGATCCCCAGCTCTGCTTGTGCTCACTTTTCTTGCTAAAACAATATTTATGTTGCAGTACTGCTAAATCTGGATGGACACTATTCTGATCTCTTGCAGTACCACTAACATTACCACGCTACTGCATTTTATTGTATTTGTATCACTACAGCCTGTAAAGATGTTACTGATGAAATGGTGGAATATCCAACAGACATCTAGGCTACTCTCACATAAATTGAATGAGGTAATCTGTCATTATCATTTTTACCAAGAACAATGCCATTAGTTAGAGGTCTAGCATCTGCTTAGCAGCTCTTCTGTTCCCATACTGGTGGAGTATAGCATTCTGTTTAGTGCCAGTACCATTGTTAAGAAGCAGGATCTTTTTGCAGTTACACTTTTCCCTGTTGGATGCATATGGTAACAATATGCTTTATCACAGTATGATAGAAAAGTGAAGTGTTTGCATACAGTGTGTTTAACGCTGGCACATGCAGTGCTGCTTAATGCTGGTGCATGCAGTGTTGTGCCACCATGCAGACCTATGTCAGTACAGGAAGTGTGGGCAGAGCATCTGTTTGAGAGCATTGCTCATGGGAACATCATTTTGGTGTATTACAATTTCACAGGTAAAGCCAATATAGCTCTCAGACAACTTTACAATTCTGAAATTGTAATTTGCAATGGTGCAGACTGTTGCAACCTAAAGCAGTGCAGGTACAAATGGGGGCAGGCAGCATCTTGCAGTTATTATATTTTCTGATAAAAATACATACTTTCTGGCAATATTACCTGGAGTAGTAGCAGTAATGATGAGGAAGATCACAAGTCTCTGATAACTGTGTTACTCAGTAATGATTTCATGTTTTTCTGCACCACCTTCTGATGTACAGCAATGACATTAATATGTGGGATAATGTGGCACAGGATCTGCTGACACCCACAATGTTCTCTGATGGTGGTACATAATACTCAAGCACAGTTCACACGTATCAGTACATTAAAGAGAGAACACAGCAGCTGTCTGAGCTGCACTACTGTCTGTTGATAGTGTACCTTGTTCTGGAAATTTAGTGTAATATTGAAGCATCACTCATGAAAGGTGAATAAACTTCCTGATGGTTTTGCTGTTATCTTAATGTCACATGTTACCTAGAGCCATTCCACTGGAGAGAGATTAGAGTATATTTCTAGCAAAAGTAGAACTTCAAAGCGGGGGGAAATAACCTTAAATACCAGGATGAGGCGAATAAAATATACCATAGGTCTAAGATATAGTGCATCATTCTTGATGTTAGCGGGTAATATTATAGAAGGATTTGGGTTTATAAAGGTGGCACTGAAAATGGGTCAGACTATTTCCCTGACATCTGCATTAGTCTTCTCATTGAAGACATTATTTTAGAAAGAGAGGTAGCTCGAGCTTATCATTTTATGCTGATAGCACTCAGCTATACCTCTCCTTCCTCTAGGAAACTATGTCTGACAGAAATCATTTGCTGATGACTTACAATGTATTCATGACTGGATGGTAGACAAATGCCTGAAGCTCAGTAGCTCCTAGATGCTTGCCATACTATACTTGTCTCCATGTAACATTTGTTTGTTCCACTCTTTCCCCCTAATATCACCTATTATAAATACAAACTGTAAGTAATTTCAAAGATGTGAAGTTTATGTATTGTCTTTGAGAAGAGATTGACACTTTAACAATTAGGTGTCAGCTAATGTCAGATTTGCCTGCTTCTGTCATAGGAACATCACGCTGGCTAAACATGTTATCCTTCCTGCGGACTTTGTTATAATGATACATACCCTGTTATCCTTCTAATTGAACTGCTGCAAAGTCATATACCTGGGACTTCAGGAATATGAACCTGACCACTTGCAGCTAGTTCAAAACTCTACACAGCAGTTACTTATGGGGGAATCCAGATGTTGACATATATACCACTCATGCATGAGTCACACACTGGCTGCCTGCTTATCAGCAGGTCATGTATAAAGTAGTGATCATGATGTAATTGGCCCTGCACAACTTTGGTGCCCCCATATGTGCCAAACCTACTAAGCTGATATTCACCTGCTCATTGATTGTACTCAGCAGCTCAAGGGCAGCTGGTTCTTACCACATGCATGTCCTGAATTCTTCTGCAAGTGTGATAGACTTCATTTGTCAAGGTTGGTCACCCAAAATATTCTATCTAAATGAGGATTAAAGATCTGACAGCATTATAGCATTATCTCATACATTGCCTTTGATACTGGTGGTGGTTGGCTTCAGTTCCACCATTACTGGTTACAATACCTTTCCAAGTATTGCCATAACATGCATCTAGGTCCAAGGATGTCATTATTCCACAATGTTCAGCATTCATCAGACCTGTGATTGAGTACAATTGCTCCCTTTGGTATGTAACTAACCAGGCACATCCAACAATATTACTCAGTCATAGTCCATATGGGAGTAAATGACCTGAGATGTACCTCCCTAGACTATATGAAGAGAGACATCATGGAGCTCTCAGAATATGTGTCTCAGGCTGATAATGAGCTTAGCATTGAGCAGCATTTTACCTTCACCGAGGATGATGCCACAATATGAACAAAAGATGATTGACTTTAATAATTGGCTTAGTTTCTGATGTCATTCTGATTTGCCAGGGATGGTCTGCACCTCTCTGCTCTAAGCTTTTGAATATTAGCTAAAACATTGTCTTCCCCCATAGTGCCTTTTTTAGGCAATGCCAAACTGAAAGTACGTCTGACATAACAAATTAAAACCAAGAAAATCTAAAGGTATTTCTGCTAAATGCTAGGAGGCTAAACAAAAACACTCCACTCCCTAGAAGCTCTCTTTACCCTAGAAAATGCTGATGTCCTGGCAGTCACTGAGAAATGGTTTAAAGCCACAGAGAGCACACCAACAGTGCAAGGTTATAATGCCTTCCACACATTTAGGCCAGCTACTTCACAGGCAAGGACTAAAGGTAGAGGTGCCTCTATTTACATCAAAAATAAATATACTTCAAGGCTGGTTAAACAGGACAATGCACTTGAGCTGATCCATGTTCAAATCACCATAGGTAAAATCCAATACCACTTCCTTGCAAAACTATATGTCCCCATCTATGACCCAGGAAACCCATACCATGTATTTAAACGTATTAGAAACACTAACCATCCAACCTAATACCATATTCATGGGTGACTTTAATTACCCCACTATTAACTGGGAATCCCATATGACACGAAACGTACATGTGCAGAGATTCCTGGATTTTGTAAACACAAACTCCCTGGACCAGATAGTCAATACACCAACCAGGGGTGCACCCATACTGGATCTGGTCCTCACTAATATGGGAGACGGCTGAACACCCCCTACTGTAATGCCTTCCCTGGTAAGATCAGACCACAAAATGGTCTTTTTTGAAGTAAAAATAAAACCTGGACCCACAGCTACACCTGGAATGTTCAGAAACTATTCTAAGGCTAACCACCTGCTATTAAGTGAGAACCTGGCAACATTTCAAGCCCCCATAAACCCTGTTCACAGAAACCCTGTACAAGCATGTTAATAACTGCATAGAGGCAGCTGTACCCACCAGGAAGAAGTACAGAACTAACTCAGAAAACTAGCCACACTGGTGGAATCACAAAATCAATCAGCTGTATAACAGGACAAAGAAAATCATGGCAAAAATTAGGAGGTGCAGCACCCAGCAAGATAAACACACAATCACAAAACTAAACATACAACTAAGAGGACTAATACAGTCTACCATAACCAAATTTGAGGTAAGTTTGGCCTCCCAGGTCAAGGACAACCACAGAGCATTCTTTAGCTATGTCCGCAATCTCAAAAGCAACACACAATTGTATGCACAGCTCATTGTAAATGGAGCCACCTATACTGAGGCAGAGGATATGTCAAACCTCCTGGCTGATAAATTAATCTCCAACTTTACCCCTCTCTACCCCTCAACCTTCCATCAGGGAATGTCATCAAATATAACTCCTCCTACTATCACTAGGGAACAGGTCCTTAATGCTCTCTCTAAGACTAAGAACATTGCATCAATGGGTCCAGACAGTATCCCAGGATGGCTTATAAAGAGCATGGAACATGACCTGTCAGGGCCTCTGTAATTACTATTTAACTGTAGCCTCCAAACAGGCTTCATGCCTCATGAATGTTGAAAGGCAACAATCATCCCTCTGCACAAAGGTAGGCCATCTACAGACCCTGGAAACTACAGACCCATATGTCTCACTAGTCTTGTATGTAAAGCCATGCAAAAATTATCATGGAGATGATCAGTAGAGATATAGTAAACCTTCAGACACTGGACCAAAACCAGTTTGGTTTCGTCAAGGGCAGATCATGCCTACTCAACCTGGTGGACTTCTTTGAGAAGGTCACCAAAGCAAAGAATGAGGGAAAAGTAGCTCACACTGCCTACCTGGACCTGGCCAAGGCATCTGACATAATGCTCCACTCGGGTATTGTTGACAAACTCAAGAGGTTAGGTACAAACCCATATGTCACCCTGTAGATAGCCAACTGGTTCACAGACAGGACCCAGGAAGTTAGAATTGGGAGTCCACCTCTACAAAGAGGCCAGTCACAAGTGGATTCCCTCAAGGATCAGTTCTTGGACCGGTCCTTTTCAATATTTACTTTTCAGAAGTCAAGGCCAATGTCAGTGGTCTCTGGCTGAATAAATTTGCAGATGATTACATATTAAGAGCTGTAATTGAATATCATACTGGCACAAATGTTCTCCAGGAAGGGCTGACACGGACAAATAACTGGTGTCAGAGCCATGGACTAAAACTAAATGCCAAGAAATGCATAATAGTATCCTTTGGGAAGTCATCCATCCCTGGTAACTATCATATTGACAACACACCTTTTAGAGCTAACCTAGTAGTCAGGGACGTAGGGATACACAGAGAGAGTACTCTAGCCTTTGGTCATCACATTTCTACAGTGGTGAGGAAATCATTCTATCTTGTACACTTATAAAGAAAGGTATGGCATCTTAGTCCAAGGAACTCATTGTTCCACTGTATTCTGCATTCATCAGACCTATCATTGAGTACAATGCTTCCGTTGGTATGTACCTAACCAGGCATATCCAACATTTGGAACGTCTACAGCGGTTCCTCACTAAAAGAATACAGAGCATAAGTAATATATCCTATACAGACCACCTCAAGGCCCTAGCCCTGTATTCTGTCTCCTTCAGGCTTTTGAGGGAAGATCTATGCCTGGCATACAGGGCATTGTCAGACCCCACTCTGATGGACCTCCTGCATATTCACAAAACAAACAACACCAGAATTACCCATTCTAAAGACTTAAATCTTGCCTGTGATATAAATAGGACCTACTGGAGAGATAAGTATGTATCCCAGAGACTACCCCGTCTATGGAACAGGCTCCTCATCCATGTGAAGCAGAATTTCTCCCTAACCCAATTCAAATGCAACTTGGGCAGTTGGATGGGAAACCAGAAATTCATCCCTGGTTTGGCACCTATGTCTGTAATGGACAGAGGTAACCTGCAAATGGTTCATCTCCCAGGCACATGCTTACACTTATCAAGGGTATCAGAACTTGTCAGAGATTTGGGATGCATGGCTAGGTTTAAAAAGGCCCTTGTGGTCGATAGCCTAGGAAATGCCTGTGAACCTATGAACACTTAACATCTACAGAGGTTATTCATTAAAAGAATACAGAGTATAAGTAACATGCCCTTTGCAGACCAACTCAGAGCTCTGTCTCTATATTCTGTCTCCTACAGGCTGTTGAGGGGAGATATGTACCTGACATACAAGCCATTGTTAGACCCCACCCCGATGGACCACCTGCAAATCCGCAAAACAAACAGCAACAAAATTACTAAGACTTAAACTTTGCCTGTGATATAAATTACACCTGGAGAGACAGACATATATTCCAGAGACTACCCCTTCTCTGGAACAGGCTCCTCATTCAAGTGAAGCAGAGTTCCTGTCTATGCCAATTCAAGTGTAACTTGGACAGTTGGATAGAGAACAAAAAAATCATCCCTGGTTTGGCACCTATGTCTCCAATGGACACAGGCAATATGTAAATTGTTAATCTCCTAGGCCCATACTTGCAAATGTTTCATCTCCCAATCCCCTGCTTGCACTTATTAAGGATACCAGAACTTGTCAGAGATTTGTGATGCATAGCTAGATTTAAAAAGGTCCCAGTGGTTGTTAGCCTAGTACACAGCTGTGAAATTATGATAAACAAGTCAGCTCCAGGCCTCAGTTTGAAACATACAGGGTCAGTATTTATGATAGTGCATGCATTTGTAGCAGCACCAACTCTAACCTGATAGAGACCATTGTCTACTTACTCACAAGCTGTGGCATAAATTTCTTACCTTTCAACTATCCAGTCTTGTCAACCAGTGTCCCAGAGTTGGAAAATCCCACCTAAATTATGTTCTTCTGTTCTTTGTTTTGTTTGTGGTCTGATACCTTTCTCCTATGACCCATGCCATGGCTGATGAAGTCCTTTGAATCAGTCATCTTTTCGTGATAACAGATATATAAGTAAATAAGCCTAGTGCATGGGCATTAGTAATGAAGGGAAGACCAAGGAATGGTCAAACAACATTATTATACTTTATTGCAATTTTTGGTTAGGCTGTTGACTTTCTGACTTATATTTTTGTCAGATTTCAAAACAGGAATATCGGTATTCTTTTTTATTTAACTTTAACATGCAGTGGAAGAATACTCTGAAAGCAAAACAAGGAAATAATGAATCAGTTATTAATTTTATTATTTCCAGATACAGTTAACCTTGGGTGCAAGCTGGTAAATACAGCAGTAATAGCTGTTAACTTTGAAAGAAAAAAATGCATGATTTTATTCACGCCATCTCATTTTCCAGCTTGCATGCCTTTTCTGTGAAATCTACTTGTCTTCTTTTTGTGTGGGATTTCTATCTCAGGGGCTTCCAGATTCAACTAATATTCCTCCAGGTAACAACACCAACACCCTGGAAGACATCCTGTCTTGGGCCTTCTCAAATGTTAAACTGGAAACCTATATATTGGGTGATGTAAATATAGACTGGAACAAAATCAACAACCCTAATCCCACCATGTCAATCAATCTATTTAACTACACTCAACTTACTAACACCATCACTAGATCCAACAAAACCAACCCCCCAGGCTCCATACTAGACTGGATCCTAGTATCTCATCCCAATAAAGTGATACAATCTGGTGTCATACCAGACCCATTAGGAGACCACCTCCCTGCCTTTACCCATCGAGTTTCCCTCACCTCCCCACACTTCCACCAGTTTATCCATACTCGGAACCTCTCTAACTTTAATCTACTACTTTCTCTGATTCATTCAGGAATACCAATTGAAACCCCCTGAAGACTCTTCCATTAGACTCAGCCGTTGACTTTTTTAATTCAACTTTCTTAAATGTCCTTAACTCCCTAGCTCCAGTAAGAACAAAAAGAGTACAAACTAAGGCCACCCCATGGCTTACCAAAGACACCAAAAAGATTATGCTACAAAGAGATAAAACCTGGAAAACATACCTCCAGACTAAACAACCAGACATCTTACTTAAATACAAACAACTAAGAAACCTTGTCAAAAAACAAGTTATCAAAGATAAAGAGTCCTACTACATCAAAATGCAAACAAATCATGCAAAACCCCCCCCCAAAATTTTGGAACTCTATAAACTCTCTCCTTAGGCCAGGTACTAAAAACAATCCCTGCCCCGACACCAGCAAATCTGATCTTGAAATTGCCTCACTATTCAACACCTTCTTCACCACTTCTATTGCTGAGCTAACCAAGACCTTTACCAACAACAACCCTCAACCCCACCCCAACCAAACATCCTCTCCCCCCCCCTACTTTCGAACTCAAACCCATCTCCACCTACCAAATAAAGAAACTATTCTCTAAACTTAAGCCTTGCTCCAATGCCCCTGACAACATTCCCTCCTCCTCCTTAAAAATAGCCTCCGATGGTATTGCTCTCCCTATTAGCATCCTGATCAATAGATCCCTACTTGAATCCTATGTACCCAAACTATTGCACTCTGCATATATTCTTCCACTTCACAAGGGTGACAAAAACTGTAACATATCTAATTTCTGCCCCATAGCCATCCTTTCCCCTCTCTCTAAACTCCTTGAAAAATGCATCCACCTTCAGCTCTTGCCATTACTTACCAAACACCAGCTACTCCCTCCTACCCAACACGGCTTCCACCCAGGACATAGTACCAACACCCCCCTTCTCTCCTTCTTTTACATACTGTCAATTTAGCCCATGACTCCAGTAATTTAGTATCCTCAGTTCTGTTGGACTTATCTAAAGCTTTTGATACTTTCTCCCACACCCACCTTCTAAATCATCTGTCTAATCTCAATCTCTCCCATAAAACTATCTCCTGGTTCTCCAGCTATCTTTCTGACAGGTCCCAGGCTGTCAAATGGGGCCAGGACACCTCCACCTTCCATCCTACCCCCACTGGAATACCCCAAGGATCCATACTTGGCCCAATTCTATTCAACATCTTTATTAATGACTTTTACAAGGCCATACCCAATACTAAAATTGTTCAATATGCTGATGATTCTACTTTGATCTGCTGCACCTCCAACTTAACAGATCTCTAACTACTGACACAAACAGTCTTCTCTACCACCGAAAACTGGATGCTCCAAAATCACCTCTCATTAAATGCTAACAAAACTAAAATCCTTCTATTCTCTCCTTCTAAGTCCTCCCCTATTGATAAAAACTCATTTCAAATAATCAGCCATAACAACTCCATTTTAGACGTCGTTCCCTCCACCAAACTTCTTGGTGTAACCATTGATGAACACCTAAAATTTAATACTCACATCCAGCTAAACATAAAGAAAACCTACATAAACCTCGGCCTACTTTATAGAAACAACCACTTCCTCTCTCCTGTTACCAGACTAACTCTTGCCACTACTTATCTCCTTCCCTCTCTACTGTATGGCACCCCTCTGCTTACTAATTTATCCTCCTCACTATCCTCCAAACTAGAAATATGTTACAATAAAATCTCCAGATTTGCTGCCAAAGCCAAATCTTCCTCTCATCACTGTTTCTCCCTTCACTCATTAAACTGGCTTGAACTCCATAACCAACTTGACTTTCTCCAAATCATGACTGCCTATAGACTACTATTCCAACCTACCAAGTGCCCTGCACTATCCAATATCCTACAACTATATACTCCCCATAGAACACTTAGATCTACCCACCAAAACCTAATCACCATCCACAAACCGAAGGGCCAATCTGGTCAACTTCTGCTTTTCTTCACCTTAGCCAAAAAAATGGAATGCTCTTCCCTCCACTCTTAGGACCTGCAATAACCTCGAAAACTTTAAAACTCTTCTTCATTCTCACCTTTACTCAAACAGGAAATGCAACTGTACTCTTCACCCTATACCTCTCAAGGTCTCTTCCACTTTTACTCCTGGCTAACCTCTCACCTAGCTAACCTTGCTCATTTGTATTATGTATAAATAACTATACTGTAAAATCTAGCCTCAAGGCCATTTGCCTGTCTTTTACTCCTAAATAAAATTGTAATTGTTTGTTTCATTATGAATGCTATCTGTTTATTTGTCAGTAATGCAAAGTTTCTTAGTAATTATTCATGTAACTATGTATTGTTGGAGCTTTTCTCCCCGGGCCTTCACTGAAAACGGGCTCCCCGAGCCCAGTTGACCTAAATAAATAAAATAAATAAATGACTAACATTTGAGGCTGATGAAGTTTTGATATTCTAATTTGCCTACAGATGTGTGTGTGTATATATATATATATATATATATATATATATATATATATATATATATATATATATATATATATATATATATATATATATATATATATATATATATATATACTGTGTGTGTGTGTGTGTGTGTGTGTGTGTGTGTGTGAACTGACATCCTGACCAAGAATGGTTTTGTGCCTTATGCCTTTTCCTTGAGAGATATAATCTGCTTCAGTATGGCCCCTAAACAGGATAAAGTAGGCATCAGAGAATGAAGAATGAATGGAGTATTGTTTATTGGTTTACAAGGGGGAAAAAGCCAGATTGGCAACTTATCCTATAAAAATATTTCCACAAATAGTTTCAACAAGCTAACAACTGACAGGTTATACAGCAAGTTTTAATGAGCTAATAAATGACAGGTTATACAATAACGGCAAAAAAAAAAAATGAAGAGTCTCAATTCGCACTGGTCTCAGGAAAAGCCACACCCATGGCTACATACCATTTCAGTCCTATCTACTACTTACTGCACGCACTTCCATCTCCAGAGTAATATAATTTTTTTTATCATATTCTGAATGTAAAGGAAATCTGTATTTCCATCTTGCTTGGAAATGTTAGAGAACATAATCAATGCTGTTTTGTCACACATTAGCCAGATATTGATGATTCCTATAGGAATAGTCAGAATAAGCAGTGAGTTGTATCAATAGATTTTTGGGATGTACTTTGACACAGAGCAGCATGGATAACACTAATTTGTTCAAAATGCAAAATTTGATATCTGAACTGAGCCTAAGTCAATCACTATGTGCCTCTTTTATACCATTTGAATGAAATAAATGAGTTAATGTACAAAAATGTTTTTATAATGAAGATATAGATCAGGCCGAATGTGGATACTGTGGAGCAGTTGTTTGTGTACATATGTGCATTGGGGTGGTATAATTCTTGCTTTCCAGAAACATGGCTTTATTAATACATCTAAACAGACACTGTAATACTATGAGGAAAGGAGATATAGTGCAATTTTACTTTTACAAATCTGTTTCCTTTTAGGAATAGAAACATACATCTCATCCATTAGAATTTCACTGACTGTCCAGATTTTTGCTTCATATTTTTGGTTTGCTCATCACCAAATCTGTAGTTTTCTGTGAAAAATAATTGAGGATTGCAGTCGCTATGTAATAACAGACATTTGAGTTTCAGACTTCATACCTTCAGAAAATGCATGCATTACATGTTATTCTAGCAACTTTCTTAATTTCTAAGTGCGATATGTGGAATCAGTTTTTGATTTAGGCCCTTTGCCCACCCCACCCATTATTTTTGCTTTTATCCAGAATTCTTAAACAAAGAATATAATCTGTTATCAGAAAAAAACCCATTCTGGCCAGTACAGAATTTTTATCTTACTCCACAGATCAGAGTGTATATAGACCTAATGAAAGTACAACACTACCTTATGCGCCACAGACATAGATTAGACATGCATCTGAAAGAAATGAAGTCTCATTACAGTTTGTCCAGATTTAGGGTGCATCAGAAAGTAAACTGTAATATTACCAAAGCTATACAAATGTCAATTTATTTTGCTGTCTGAAAAAAAAAAAACGCATGAGCTAATATGTTTCCAGTGTAGTGGATTTGGAATATAGTTAAAGTACTGTTAATTGATAACAAGTGTTGAGTTTCATGAAGAAAGTTTTCTTCCACTTCAGTAAAAAAGAGAGAGTGATGTATCAATCAAAATGACAGCAGGGCAAATATATAATCTGGCATGAATATGCTATGTTTGAAAAGGCAGTAAGTGAAAAAAAAAAACAAAACTTGTATGAAGAGTAAAGAACTTAACTTCTTGCAAGCTGCAGCTGTAAAGAAATTAAAATTAATAAATAAATAAGCTTAACAGATTGCACAGAGAGAAAAAATATGAGGACACTTACAAACACCAGACTATGCTATAGCAAGTTTGTTTTTCGAATATTTCATATGTTATGGGCTAGCTGGCTGAATATTGCCAACATTTTGATTAGATGACATTGTATTCATTCTCAGATGTTGTACCCAAGCAAACATCTGACCTCCATTATTCACTGTAAGGAATCACATTTTAACAGTGTGCTATGTGTGGCCTCTGCATTACAGACTACACTTTTGCACACCCTTCTTGAATGTCTTTATAAATGGTATAGCAGAGCAGAGGCATAGTCAGGGTGGGGCAAAGATTGCAACTGCTCCAGGCTAGGTACAGGTATTAGGGCTGTGTGATTTACAGATTCTGATCAGTCAGTAATGCAGGATCTGCATTCATTTCTGTATCAGCATTCAGAAAATTAATGCTGATCGTGCCTTTAGCTTTAGGACTGAAATGTTTCAGTGCCTCGTGTATGGTATAAGCTGCAGTAAGAGTTTTTGCTAGAGTTTAAAAAGTAAAAACGAGTTTTTTTTCCACTGCTCAACTTAAAGTTGAGGGGGGGTACCAGGCCATGGTAAGGTACAAGGCACCAGTATAGTTAGCTACAGCTGTGTAGCAGATGTTCCATTTCTTTCATTATATAATTCATATATTTTTTATTGTTATTATTGTTATTATTATTACATTTTTTGTTTGTGTTTGCCAAGAAATCATAACCAAGCTACAAAAAACACTTTTCAGTGAATGCCCCAGGAGAAAAGCTGCAAATGTATAAGTACTGTACAAATATAATGTTTAAGAGTAACTGAAGCTTGCAATATTTCACAAATATGTCTTATCAGTAGTAAAAGTCAACACTACTGTGTAAATATTTCAAGTGTTTCTAAGAATAACTAACATAATCATTATTGAAGGAAGTACACAAAAGTTTAAGTAATAGAACTCTGGACTTGAGACAGCTAATAATCCAACTGATAATCCCCCCAGGCTAATGTCTCATTATAACACCTCACCAAACCTAAGTAACCCTGCTAAGCTAACCACTCATATTACTGCATCCACTTAGGACTGTTAATCTACTGCTTATCCCATCTCTGAAGGAGTTAGGGATACCTCAGCACTGCTCTAGTGTCCATAAGCAACTAAAACGAGGAGAAGACATTGTAAATCAAATTGTCATCCTTCTCAACCAATACCAGGAGAAAGCATTTAGCAAATCAATTTGTTAGAGAATGAATGCATCCCATCTGCTACTTAATGTGTATGTTAAAGTCTCTTCTATGAAAATTGTATGCCAATAATCTGTCCTTAAAACTATATTTTCAAAAATGTTCTGTTGGAGCTTTTCTCCCCGGTCCTCCACTGAAAATGGACTTGTAATCCAGTTGGACTCTCCAGGTCAATAAATGTAAAATAAAATCAAATAAAATAAATAAATAAGTAAGCATGAGTGTATCTTTTTTTACAGATTGCAGTAAACTGTAACCTGGCTAATGTAAAAGATGAGATGGGAAGGATTAGAGAAATAGGCTGGACAAAGCCAGAACTGTCAGAGATATGGCAGCTTAGTAAATTCTACAACATCTGCTAAAACCACCATCTGGGATACTGTGCAAAGTTGAGAGAATCCCTCATGGTGGAAAATGTGGACTGGAGACAGATTTGAAATGATGCAGGCAGAATATGTCAAGAATGTTAAATGAAGAGTGAATAAAGGAGGAAGTACACTTGATGAAAGGTCATTGGGTGAGTGTTTAAATATATCAAAAGAGTCTACAGCCTACAATCAGCTGTCTCATCAAAAGTGTATGTGCACAAACAGCAGCACACTTTTTAATTATGGATGGAAAATAACTCAAACATAACATATCCTCCCACACCAGTTATATGGATGCACGAGATTGCCTTCCTGGGGAGGTTGTAAGATCAAAAATAGTGACAGAATTCTAGAGTGCATTAGCTAAGCAGAATGCAATTATATAGTGTTGGGGAAGTGATACTGTGGCTTGATTTGGGCTAATAACTCTGCTTTACATGTACACTACTGACTCATTCCCTAAGTTTTTACAATTTAAGGAAACTGTAATTTATTTTTGTTACCCTTTATAATTCTGTGGACAATAATTCTGATCAATTGTAAGTTTGTTACAGTGAATGTGGTGACATGACTACTATATCTTATTATGCATTATCTCTGAGTTTTCCATCTCATCTGTGGTTGAGCAGCATCAAAGCTAGTATTTGAAGTTGGAGAAGTACAGAAATATAATGGGGCAACAATGAAATGCAAAATTCACTCTTTAGTGGAGGAAATCACTCTATTTTTATTTTCCTCAGTAGAGGGACCTGCAATATCACTTATGTCTTTCTGTTTCACTGTTGCAGTATTCTACACAGAAAGGATCCTTGCACAAGGCAGCCTGACACTCAGTATGCAAAAGCCAAAAATATCTTGTATGCACTGCACTTCACATTTATGCTCCCTGCACAGAACACAGGGCATAAAAGGGATGTACGGATGCAACTACACAGAACTGAATTGCCCCAGCAGAGAATTTCTTTGCCACCAGTTCAAAAGCCATTTTACCAGTTGGTCTGAAATCCTTGTTACTGTAATGAATATTTAGCAACACCAGATAAGTACTCCATTTTTTTTTTTTTGGTCTTGTATTTTATTTTACTACCCAGAGTTCATGTCATCCAAGAAGCGAAAATGTCAGTGTGGGAAGCAGATTCCCCATAAGGATCATAACAGACAGTGTCATTTTTGTTTGGGTGCTTCCCACGATCATACCTCTTGTAGTATCTGTAAGGCATTTGCGTCTAAGACACTCAGAAGCCATTTGTCTTCCCTGGCCACTTATCTTGTATATCTATACTTTCCTCCTAAGCTATACTGAAGATGTCTCTGAAGACAGTAATTGTATATCTGGAACTGCACTTTGATGGCTCAGACAAACGTGATGGACTTCCTATGAGATTCTGACTGCATCTTTCTTGTCTTCGTCTTTGTGTGCTCAATTCGTTTTTTTGGGTAGAATCTGTGTTTTCCGACCAAGGGTTGGTGTGGGCACTTCTGAGAGTTCGTTCTACAGCTGAGTAGTGTGGGTTTGGTTCTGAGTTTGCTGTTTGGAAACAGTAATCTGCGTCTAATAAGCGCATTCTCAGGTGCACCACATTTCAAAAGCTCTGTTACACTGCGTTACCACTGCAGCACTGCTTCCAAAGGAGAATTACGACTGGCCACTTATGTTGAAAACCAGTGAGTTAAACAGTTAGCCCAGGGTACAATGGCAGAATCCTTTAACCTCAAAATAGTCCCGCTAGATAAAAAGAAGTCCAAGAAGTCTCAGTCAGATTCTTTAGCTGTCCAGCCTCCTCCAGACATCCTTCTAGTAGCAGGTAATAATTCTGTAAGTCATTTAGCATCTACATTGGATTCCTGTGCTGCAACCCCATTGGAGGCTGGCATGGATCCGTCATTTTGCATGTCCTCTGAGGCTTTACAGACTTCTGCTCTGGACGTTGAGGGGGAACTGCTGTTGATTATCTTGTAGGATCCTAGATGGATTCTGCAGATATTGGTCAGAAAGGAAGTTCAAGGTTCTCTTTTCGAATCTTGCCAAGAATCAGAACCTCTGGAATTTGTTAAGGCTGATGTCCCTTCTGAAAAAAGACAAAAACTGAAGCATGTTTGGTCCATCCTAAGGATCTTTAAAGGAAATGGTAAGACATTACTCAGGGCTTATTTTCTGCCTTAATGGCCCTAAAACCTTCTCAAGGTGTTTCAGTACCTACTCCTCCTTGGACCTCTAGCCCTTCTAAATGACTTAGGCAACCAGATTCCTCAGATAAGGGGACTTCGTCTTATTCACAGATGCCTTTGCCTCTGGCTTATGGTTTTGATGAAGAGGAACCTGTTAACCCTGAATCTCCTTTCGAGGAATTGTCCTTTGGTGACACAATTGCTAGGATGATGGAATTCTTTAACTGCAATTTTTCTCAAGTGTCTGCTATTCAGAAAAGATTTTTTCAATTGCTTCAGGTGGATACCCCTAAAATATCGACTGTTCCTCTTGTGTTGTATGCCTTATTAGATACTTTCATTGCTGCTTACAAGTCTCCTGATTCTCAGTCACCTGTTCCTAAGAAATCTGATAGGTTCTATAAGGTTCCTAAGGATTGTCATTTTTTATTTTAATGACCTTCTGCTGAGTCTGCTGTGGTTTGAGTCTCTTTTGACAAACCTTTTAACTTTTGCTCTCACACAAACTTTTGCCTTCTGATAAGGATAGCAGGACAATGGAGCATACCTCTCAACTGTACAGATTTTCACAGAATATCCAGAGTTTTCCTCATAATTTTGGTCTGTTCCTCATAAAATTTGTTTTTCGGCAAATCATTGAATGTTGAAGTCACTAAATATTACTAAATAACGATAGACATTTGCGTTTCAGACTTTATATCCTTCAGAAAAGACATAATAATGCAAAACCTGTTATTCTAGCAAGTTCTAGGTTTATAGGAGCAATATTTAAATTCAGTCCCTATTTTTGGGCCTTTGACCCCTCTTCTTTCTGGATTTGTCCATATTTCTTGCACACTGAGAGGTTGAGAGGTATGGGAGATGATTGACAAGAAAGTTTACAGAGCTTGTACTTTGCTTTTAGGGCTATTAATTACCAGACCCACTTGATTAGGTATGCTGTGGCCTTGATTGCTCAGGCTTGTCAGGTTATCTCTGACCTCCCTAATTCTGAAGGCAAATCCTCTGCCTTATCTTTTTTAGGCTCTGCTTCTCAAGTGGCTATTCTTGGCTTCATCTCCAGTTTCTACCTGAGGACATTAAGGCCAAGTTGTTGGATGCTCCTTTGGATAATAAACATCTTTTTGGGACTGTTCTGCTGCTGACAAGGCTAGGCAAAGACTTGCAGGACCTTAAACATATTTTTGTCTTTCCAATCCCTAAGTTCCAGAGGACTTCTTGTTCTAGATCTTCTTTTGTTTTAAGGCAACTATGCCAGACCTCTAAGGGCAGGAAAGGTGGGAGATGGGCCCCCTCTGTTAAGGATTCTCAAATTTCTGTGGCCCAGAAGCCTCCTTTATCTGATAAGCCTGTGTGTCTTTTAACAGTTCACACCTCCCTTTCTTTTAGACCGGGTTCCTTTTTCCCTTTGGCTCTCCCTTTGTCTTCCAAATTGGTGTCTCATCACTTCAGACTCTTAGGTTCTTTCTGTCATTTGTCAAGGTTACTTCATGGTATGGAAATCTCTCCCTCCTTTTTCAGGGATTCCTCAACCTCCTCTAGAGCAACTTACTCATTTCCCAGAGTTTTTAGGGTCTCCTGGTGAACCAAAGAACCATTCAACCTATCCCCCCTTCCCAAGTGAAAAGGGGTTTTTATTCCAGGGTGTTCCTGGTTCATTGAAAGAAGGGCACTTCATGACCTATTTGGATCACTCCTGGCTTACACCTTTCTTGAGGTCACTTCTTTCTGTATGCTTACCCTTCAAACTCTGTTTCCTCTTTTATTATTCTAGGCTTTTCTGGTGTACTTGGATCTGAAAGATGCTAACCTTCATATCTCTAATCACTCTCTTTTCAGGATGTTTTAAAATTTCTCTGTGTCTTCATCTCATTTTCAGTTCTCTGCTTTGCCCTTTGGTCTCTCTATTGCCCCAAGGATATTCACAAAACACCTAGCTCCTATGATTGCCTTCTGCAGGCTCCAGGGCATTCAGATTTTTCCTTATCTAGATGACATGTTACTTCAGGCTCCTTCTCCCAGTCGATTGTTACATGATCTGCAGTTCACCATGTCTCTTTTTCAAAGTCTGGGGTTTACAGTCAACTTCCAAAAATCTTTCCTGGCTCCCTCTCAGGATCATGCGTATCTGGGATGCAGGATTCAGACAGTGCCAATGTTGGCCTCTCTTCCACCTCCAAAGGTATTGTCATTGATAGCCTTCTTTCAGTCTGTTCTTCCTCTAACTGCCATGCCAGCCAGGGAGTTTCTTCAGGACCTGGGATTTATGGCCTCTTCTATTCCAGTGCTTCCTCTTGCCAGACTGGATATGAGGAAGCTTCAGTTGTACCTCAAGTCAGTTTGGCTACAGCACTGTCACCTTCTGGATTTTAGTGTTTCTTTCCTTCCATGTCACAAGGATGAATTCAAATAGTGGATTCAATAGTTCACTCTCATTCCACGCTGGCCCTTTCAGTCCCTTCTCAAGAGCTGTTCACTAATGCCTCAGACACGGGGTGGGGGCTTCTCTTGGTCACCTGAAAGTTCAGGGTCTTTGGTCTCTGCATCAGAAGTTAGACCATATCAACATCAAAGAGATGAGAGCTCTGATTCTGGCCCTTCAGGCTTATCACCCTATCTTATCTTCAGGCCCCTTGAAGCTGTACACAGACAACACTTCAGTGATGTGGTATGTCAACAAACATGGGGACATGAAATCTCATCTCCTCTGCGGGATGGCTCTACAGGCTTGGGAAGTGGCTCTCAGTTATCAGTTAATTCTTCAGACAGTATGCAGTCCTTCAGAGCACAATCTTGTGGCTGACTCTCTGAGCAGATCAAAAGCATAGGCTCACGAACTGATGTTTCACAGAGACATGTTTCTGGACATTGTCTGTTGGTGGGGTATTCCTCAGGTAGATCTTTTTGTCTCCCCTCTGAGCAGGCAGCTCCCTCTCTTCTGTTCCAGAGTACCATACCATCTAGTGTGGAAGATGGACACACTTTCCTTTCCTTTCCTTGGAAGGGTACATTTTCTATGCTTTCTCTCTTCTTCCAAGTGTCCTGCAGACGATTCAGCTGGGTCCTCAAATATCTTGCTAGTGACTCCCTTTTGGCTGAGACAGCACTTATTTCCCCTTTTAATGCACCTGCCAGGGACAGTCATCAAAGGTTACCTCACCTGTTGGATCTCTTCACACAGGACAAGGGGTCTCATCCATCCCCACTTGTCCACACCTCAATTGACATTGTTGATGATAAAGATTTGATCCCTTTCAGGCACCTATTTTCTGAGGATGTGCGCAGTGTTTTACAGGAGTTAAGGAAACCCTCAAACAGAAAAATCTTATATGTCCAAATGGAAAAGGTTTTCAGTCTGGTGCAATGCTTGTAACCAGGACATCTCTTCAGTGGGGGTCCTTCGGGTCCTTTCTTATTTGTTTGAGTTGCTCTAGTCTAGCTTGGCCTATTCTTCTGTGAAGGCCCATTTGTTAACCATTTCTGCCTGTCTGCCCTTGAATTCTCCTTTGACTTCTCATTTTGAGGTCAAACAATTTCTTAAAGGCATCCTGAATATTAGGCCTTCAAGAAAACCTACTCCTCCTTGAGAGCTTAATTTTGTTTTTTAAAACTTGACTCAGGATCCTTTGGAGCCTGCAGATTCTGCCTCTTTGCAACATTGTACCTGGAAGGCTGTTTTGTTGCTGGCTCTTGCTTCTGCTTGGCGTGTTTCTGAGCTCTAGGCCCATATGGCAAGTCCTCCTTTTCTTTTCACAGGGACAGGGTGTCCCTTTGTAATAATCCTTATTTTATGTTCAAGGTAGTAAATGAGTTGTCCTTGAGTCAGTCAGTACAACTTCTCTCCTTTTTCCCTTCTCCTCAGTCTGCTAGTGAGAGGATCCTGCATACCTTTGATTTGCACAGACAGCTCAGACACTATTTTGATAAAACTAGGACTATCTGTAAATCTGATCAGATTTTTTGTTACCTTTCATCCCAGGTATTTGGGTTTGGCTGTTTCTAAGCAAACCATCTCCTCCTGGATATCTAAGGCCATTTCCTTTTGTTATTCCTTTCATGGCAAATATCTGTCAACTTCTGTTAGAGCTCATTCCACTAGGGCTGTTGCCTCTTCTGGAGCCTTTTTCAAGGGGTTGGATACCAATTCCATTCTTGAAGTGAGGGTTTGTTGAGGGCTCTTCTCAGCCTATGACCTCCCATTCTATTTCCTGAGATTTTTTACTCTGCCTTCCATGTAGAATACTGCAACAGTGATATAGAAGGACATATTACAGTTGTGTAAAATCTTTCCATAGCAGTAGACATCCTTCTCTTCACTGTTGCAGTATTCGCTCCCTCTTGTTTGTTCTGCATTTTTTCCTTCTGGATGTGCATGGAATCCTTTGTCTTATGGAGACAGTTGTCTTCTTGGGCAATTCACTTTTGGGTAGTTGTGTCCGTATGTCTCTTTTATTCCCTACATTCTGTGTGGAGAACATTAATGTGATATATGGCACATACAAGATCTTTTAGGCTTTTGCATACTGGCTAAGTGTCTTGCTGCCCTGGATGGGAGATCCCTTTTATGTAGAAATTTACAACAGTGAAGTGAAGGACATCTGCTGTTATGGAAAGATTTTATACAACTGTACTTTTTACTTGTGATATTGAAACAATTGTTTTCACTCTTGTTATTAAGGCTTATCTCTATTTGTTGGCTCTTTTGAATCTCTAGATCAAGCATGCTATTATAAGGCTTATTCATAGACTCATAGATTCATAGGTTGTTACCAGGCTAATGACCAGGAGGGGAGGGCTTTCTAAACCTAGCCACATTTTCCAGCAAGAATAATGATGTCCTGCATCCAAATAGGACTTTGAGGGCCAGGCATTTTTAGGTTACCTCTGTCCATAAGGGACATGGGTGCCAGGCCCACCGTAAATTTCCTGTTACCCATCCACTGGTCTAGGTAGCTCTTAAATTGGATAGTAGATGAATTCAGCTCCACATGGAAGGGAAGGCTGTTCCATAGGAGGGGCAGTTTCTGTGGCACATATCTCTCTTGTTAGCATGTTCTGTTTAAGTCACTGACAAAATTCCGGTCTCTAAACCTTGTATTTCTGATACTGCTTGACTTATGAATATGCAGAAGATTCATAATTATGGGCGTTTTGGATGCCTTGTAAGCCAGGCATAGATCACCCTTCAACAATCTATAGGAGACTGAGTAGAATGAAAGTGCTTTAAGGTATTCTATGTAAGGCAGGTTTGGTTCACCTTGTATTATTTTTGTAAGGAATCCCTAAGGTGTCTCTAGTTGCTACATATGACTAGCCATCTGCATACTAAAGGGAGCACTGTACGTTATGAACGGTCTGATAATGGCAGAGTACAGTAGGATAATGACCTCTTTGGCCTAGATGTCATGCCTTTACTTATAAGTTGGGCAACATAATAGGATTCACTCACCACTGTGGTCACATGGTGGTCAAAGGTAAGTCTACTGTCCATGTGTGTACCCAGATCCCTGACCACTGAGTCAACTCTTAGGGATGTATTATCAACATGGTATTTAGCTGGCATGGTTGACTTCTTAAAGGGTACGATTATGCATTTCTTAGCACTGAGTCTGAGATCATGGCTTTGCACCATTTATTAGTCAGAGATAGGCCTTCTTGAAGAATGCTTGTGTCTGCAGGGGCGTCGATGATAACCCCCAGCTTGTAATCATCTGTTTAGCAACTATCCCAATCCAGGTTTAAATGCCACCTCCTAGCCTAGGATTATTTGATAAAACAAGTTTTTGTATGTTTACACAAAACTTGCAAAAACATAACTTTTGCAGCTGTGTTACTACATAAGCTATGAACAGCCCCAACATAACTAGAAACACTGCATGATATTCATAGTCCTCGACTGCAGATGTATGTAAAGCATATATACAAACTGCACTGCTTTGCTAACATATAAATGCAATAACAGTGAATGAGTGGAGTGATTTTTGAAACATCTCAAACTTGCGCTGTGATGCCTACTAAAACTTCACAACACTGACAGTGTGTAAAGTTATCTATGAAGAATGCAAAGATATATAAAACATTCACATGTCTGCAAGATCTGCATGTTTAAGTTTCCAAATATTTTCATTTATTTTCTAGATTTGGCAGTGTGTGCCAAGTTGCACTAGTATCACCAGAACTTTCCACAACAGCTTATGCTGTGGCTTAGTTAGCACCAGTAGCCAGCAGTATACAGCAACTTTTATATGTTTGGCTTTTATATTTATGAAAGGAGGATGACAGAAGACTCAGAAAGAGAAGAGAGAGAAGACAAGGAACACATATCAAGAATCATTAAGAGCGATGTGCTGGAAAATGTGGGATAGGATGGCTAATTTTTCCCTTGGGAATAGACCCGTTTTTTTTCTAATATATATACAAGGGAAGATGGTAAGGAAAAAACAAACCAATTAAAGTAGGAGAGATGGTTAAGGAAGAGATAAGAGGTTTGACAAATGTTTGCAATATAGACAGGAAAGAACACGATGTAGGGCTTACAAATGGAAGATGAGGCAGGCAGGAGGTGGACAGTCACAAGGGGTGGAAGTGTCCATCATTGCTACTTTCATTGCAATCCATAGAGTCTCAGATCACTTCCTGCCCTAAAGTTTCAGGGTGCGGGAACCCCACTGGTGTCAGTGTTGAGGCCTTCTGTGGCTCAATGGTCAGAACCAATGGGGACAGCAAGTCTTGCTCCCAGTCAAGAAGACTTTGCTGTGTGTCCCAGCACATCTCCACAGTCCTGTCCACTGCATCCTCTGCCAGGTTCTGAAGCTCTTGATGCTTACTTTCCAATCTGTGAAGCAGGCCAAGGACAGGCAGGTAGTGATCTGTTTTTCATATAGGTCAGCTATGGTCTAAGTGCCCCAAGCTCATGAGGATCAGTAAAGGGAGACAAAATAGACAAGATAAAGACTCACTAAGAAGAGCTGTGAAAATAAACTTACCATAATAGTAGAATAAATCACTGTTGAAGTAGCTTAAGCTATGTGGGATGTGTCCTGCCAGGACTAGACCAACAGGCCAGTTTCCAAAGCTATAGGGGACCTTACATGCTTCATAGCCACTGCACACATTTATTTATTTATTTGCTTATTTATTTAACATTTGTTTACCAGGATGGTCCAGCTGGACAGCTAGTGTCTGTTTTCAGCGGAGTTCTGGGGAGAAAAGCTCCAGAAAAAAGTTACAGACTATGAGCAATATATAAAATAACCATCAAGTTACAGATGTAGAAAGGTTAACATGCTAATAATACAGAGATAAGTACAGTCATGACTAATGAAAACACATGGAGAGCAAAACAAAATCAGTGGCTAGGGCTCCAAAACTTCAGAGCTTTCATGCAGTCATGCATCAGAATATGGAGGCTATATCCCTGAGAGCTGGGTATGTACTAGAAAAAAGGGAAAACAAATTCACACCCTGTCAAAAAAATAAAAAAATAAATAAATAAGGGAGATGCAGCTACTGCAACAGTGATCTATTCAAACATCTACTATAATGGTAAGTTTACTTGCACAGCTGTACTAGGCTCATCATTAGATCACTATTGCAGTAGCCTATGCTATAGGGGATGCATACCAGAACTTAAAAAATAAGTGGGGTGAGCAGGCAATCAGTGTCCAGGAAGCCCTGGAGAATAGTCCTGCTCAGGACCTAAAGAAGGAATCTAGTTTGTAGTGCACAGTAAAGGTATGTATGGATGACCAAATTGATGCATCTTGTAAATTTCAAGAGACCACCCTTTTCCTGAATGCCACGGTCCTGAAAGAGTGGGCCTTAACTTTGCCTCAGAGTGTCTTGTGGTGAAAACAACAAAATGCAATAACATAGAACAACCATTTACAAATTATCTGTTTTGACACTGCTTGTCCTTTTCTCTTCTTTTCATAAAAAATGAACAGCTGATCAGTAATCATGAATGTTTTTGCTCCGACAATATATAGTATTTTAGTTGCCTTAGTCCATTAAGAGTGGGTGTGATTTTTAGGCTCTGACAATAAAACAGGGAGATGAGCAGCCTGGCTCAATGTAAATTCTGAAACAACCTTAGGCATAAGGAAAGAAAGCATTTGTAATCAAAGTTACTTTATCTTTGAGAAAATTGAGATAAGGATGACTTACCATAAGAACATGTAACTCGGATATTCTTTTTGCAGAAATCAGAGCAATCAGTAACACTGTTTCCCAAGATAAGAACTTGGAATCAGCCTCATGAGAATGGTTTGAAAGGAGACAGGTAAAGTTTTTCCAGTACTGTTTTAGATCCCAAGAAGGAGCCATCTTTCACTAGGAGGATGAATATGTAAAACTCCTGTCAAAACACTTCACTTGATGTAGGATAGAAAGGAGGATCTAAAGGCAAACAAGCAGAGATGGCCAAAAGTGAATCTTCACAGAAGATTAGGAAAGGTTATAGAGGATAGTAACTCACACAAATACTGCAGAATCACATGACTCTGAGCCTTAAAATGGTCCTGGTTCATAATTTTGGCATCAACTAAAAACTATCCTGGTTCATAATTTTGGCATCAACTAGAAACTATTTTCTATTTATAACATATATGATTTTCTAGTAGCAGAGTTCTTTGCCTTGTTTAATACTTGCTGCACACTCTCATACAAAAGCCCCTAAAATGTATTAAAATTCTATCATCTAGTAGTCAATCGAAGAAGCTGAAGGTTGGTGTGAACAATCCCTGTCCTGTGTGATTATGTCCACTCTGTGAGGGAACTTGTGGTAATCACCACTGGTCATTTTCAAAAGAAAGGAGAGCCACTGTTGCCCAGGGCAAAAGGGAGTCATCATATTTATCCTTGGGGAGTCTTGTTTATCTTTAAAAGAACTCTGGTTATCAGCAAGAAGGGTGGAAAGCATACAGGAGTATGCTGATCAATGAAAAGGAAAATGTCATCTGTCTTGCAGGCCTGAGTATTGTGTCTGGAAGAAAACAGATCTATCTGAGGGGTTCCACGTAGAGGGACCAATTTCTGGAAGACCTCCTTGGTAGCAACTTCTGTTCATGAGAGTTTGTTCTGGTTATGCTCAGCTTGTCTGCAACAGCACTTTGCTTTGATGGAATGTAGGTAGCCTGGAGGGACAGATTTCACTGGGTTACTAGATCCCAGGCTACCATAACTAATCTGCAGAGAGGGTAGGACCGGATTTCCCATTTATGTACCAAATCACTGTGGTATTGTCTCTGATTACTAGAAGAGGGTCTAGAGTCCAAAATGTTTCAGAAATTTGACAGCATTTATTAGAGCCATCATTTCATTGACATTTATGTACTTTCATTTGTCTTGTTTGTTCCAGAGGCTAAGGACTCCCCACCCCCACTTGAACACAGCCCCCATCCAAATAAAATCTGATACAGCTGTGGTTACAGATGGAGTAGCAGCTGGAAGGGAAAAAGGAAACCTAGGCTTGAATGACAACAGACTGACACACCAGAAGCAGAGTAACTCAAAAACCATAACTGTAATCTAAAATGAAAGGGGCTGGTGATGTTAAGTTCAAACTGAGTTGGCAAACCCTTGAATTTTCCTCCTGTGAAGTCTGGCCAAATGAATCATAAGAATAGTAGAGGCCATGAAGCCTAGAATTTTGAAGATATTCCCCGGTAGATACCATAACCTGGTTAGAAAATATCAAAAGCTGCTCCTTTTAACATTCCACTTTGTCCTGAGGAAGAAAAGTCATCATGAAGGATGTGTCTAGTAGACATCTCTGGAATATTATCACATGAGATGGAGTGAGAGAATATTGCTCTATGTTTACTTGAAATCACAGACTGAGAAAAGATTCTTTATTCAAGCCAGAGATTTTTAACAAGTTTTGAAAGAATCTACAAAAATGAGGCTATTACTTAAATATGGAAAATGCAGATACCCTGCAAACTGCAATGGGCTGTTACACGAACCAGTCTCTTTGTAAACAGTCTTGGAGCTGTTGACAATCCAAAGGGGAAGACAGAACACTGAGAATGAAAACCAGACACAGAAAAATTCAAAAAGCATCTGAAATCTTTAATAACTGGAATGCATTGAGGTGGCATAAGAGAAAGTAAGGACTGTAAAGAGAATATTTTGAACTTTGGGAGTTTTTCTATGAAGATTTTAAAAAGAAAGGTCTATGAAAAGTGTGAAGATATGTGAAGGCTGCCAGCCTAGCTAGATAGAATTTTGTAGATAATTCTTTGTCATTGTAAATATGAATATAATCCACAGGCTTGTCCTCTTAAATGTAAGAAAACTGTTAAATGTTGAACTTCAAAAATGTAAACACAGTGCACTCTGCTGAAAGAAAGCTGATAGGTCAAGCATTGTATAACTGTTTGATCTCAAAGCTCGGAGACATAATGTCTGGACTGAGGAATTCCTTCTATTGTTTTGAGACTAGAGTTAATTGCTAAATTTTACATATATAATGTATTTTATTGCTGTAGTTTCCTGACTAGGTGCAAGATCAAAGAAATGTTAAAACTCTGAGTCTCTGTTAGCCTGGGAACCAGAGAAGAATGATGTAATCTAAAATGAGTCAGAAGTGATGTATTATTTTAAGACTTTCTCAGAGAGACAGAATCGGAGCATTTTGGATTTTGTCTGAAGAACATCACTCACCAGTACTCTGCCTTTGCTCTATGTGTAAGTTTATTTAGAACTGTGATTGCTCTTAGTTAGATATAAATTTAGTCAGATTTAGTCTAGCTGTTTTCTATATTTATGTCAGACTATTCTACAGTATTATTTTAAGCATTTTCCTGTGATTTTTGAACTCTTGACTAGCACTGTGTTGAAATGAGAAGATTTGTCTTGTGTTTTCATTATTTATTATTAAATATTTTAAAACATTTCAATTGTGGTTGTTTTGTGTGGAGATAATTTAAGCTCTGCAGTACATTGCATGTATATAGCCATACTGTACAAATCCACTCCAAATAAGCCTTGCTGTTCGTCACATATACTAATTGGATAATAATATTGCACAGTAATAATTGGACACCCTTTGGTAAGGGCCTTTTAAGTAGCCAATAAGAGTAGGTGGTGGCAGTGATTACTACCTTGTAGCCTGGCAGGAGGGGACATAGCTGGTGAACCTGTGCCAGCCTTCCCCAGGAGTATCTGTGTCTTTGTATATAAACCAAATCTCATAGTGTGTGTGTGTGTGTGTGTGTGTGTGTGTGTGTGTGTGTGTGTGTGTGTGTGTGTGTGTGTGTGGAGCTGCTTGGCCAGGGACACAAAGCACTGGCTCAGCAGAGAGGGCACTGATGGTTTTGGCTTGACTACTCAGCTGAGATCTGTACCCTATAGATGTGTCAGTGGGGAGTCTTATTGGGGATCTGGAGGGAAAGGCAGTAACCAGCCTCAGACTGACTGTGATCTCTGTGTGCTCTTAAGGGAAATTGTACTTTACTGTGTGTGTATTTGTTATACTTCCCAATGTGGATGCCCCTCACTGGTGTTAGTGGTGAGGACTGAGGCTCCTTGATTACTGGGCCACTGCACATGCATCACAACAGGTCTTCGCATTCCCTTTTTTTTCCTTAAAAATGTTTTTATTCATTTTATAAAACAATAATTAATAGTTTAATAACAGATTTAAAAAGAAAATTAAACCTCATTTCCTCTTCTTTGACACCTAAATGATTCTTAATTAAAATCCTTTCCCTTCTTAATATAGTAGAGACAGCATCTGACCTAGGATAGGTGGGAGCAGGGAGGTCTGTTTGTAAGGATGTAGAGCCATCTTATGAAATAGAAAAAGGTAATACCACTGACTGTTGCCTTTCACAATGATTTTCAGTACCGCAAGTGACTGAAGTTATTTGGTGCCACAGAGTAAAAGGAAATTCTAAACTCTGTGATAGCTTTGCATGATTGCCCGGGTGGGAAAAGAAAAAAAAAACATGAAAGAGCATATAGTCTATCTGTTTTCTGAGATTGTTCTTGGTTTTGGGAGTACATTGCTTTCTTATTTGATTTCCTCTGTCATTGCCTTTTGAAATTTTGATTATGCATTTAGGTTCATAGGTTCATAGGTTCATACTAGGCTATCTGCCCCGGGGGCATTTTACAGCCTAGCCCCATAGTTTTAGGCTTACCACACCTTTTTATATGGGGAACTATACCCATTTTTTTGCTGTGCCCTGTGTTGACAGTGACACTGAGGTAATCCCCTGGGGGTATATCATCTCCATCCCATCCATTTCATTTCTTTTGAACAAGGCCAAGGCCAGCCCTCTGCCTCACATATACCGATTTTTTTATTATTCCAGGGAGGAGTCTTTGGATGATGAATCTCCCTATCCCTCCAGCATTAATATTAATAATGTTAATGGTTTAAGTAAGTCTTTGTGGGATATCTGTGTCAGATGTGTTTTCTACTATGGGCATCAGTTTGCAGTCATCTGCAAACTTTGTCAACCAACCCCTCTGTGTGTGCTTGTTGTACTTGAAGAAGTAGATGCCAAAAGAAGTGGCCCTGGACTGAGCCCTGTACCACTTGTGACAGGCTTTAGGAGTGAGACTTGGCATGCCAGCAACTGGGTTAACATTTAAGCTGATGAGTTTTTCAAATGATACCAGGGGGGGTATTGTATCAAAAGGCCACCCATGGGGAGGAGGTAGGCTGTATGGACTGCCTTTCCTGCCTTTGACAAAGCCAAACTGGGATGGATCCAAAGTCTGCAAATTCCCTATGTCTTTATTTCTTGCAAAGAATGCTTCTTCAGTTCCCTAAAAGAGAAACCTGAAATGAAGAAATGTTTCTATTATGTGTAGGAAAGGAAGGTTGAAAAATCTGGGTAACCCCTTAGCTTTCCTATTTCATCAAGTAGCCTTTAAAGACCTTAGCAGAGGAAAAACTAAATAGCACATCTTTATCTATGGGAACACTCAGGATGTCAGTGTTGGCATTATCTGGTCAATTCTGAGAATATTGCTAGGCAAAGCTTCTCATCACTGATCTAGTGGCAGCTGTTCTAGAAGCAGCATTATCAGTTTCTTAATCACATGTTTAGAGAATACTTACTTACCTAAGACATAAAAGATCTTAAGGAATTCAACGATTCCTTAGCTTCTGAAGAAGGAAAAACTGCAATAAAGACCCATCCAAGTTAGAGTCTTTACCATGTAAACCATAATGCTTCTTACCCCTTGGTTTGGATTTCACTTGTGATGTTATGCAGGTACCTTAATGTTTATGGATGTCAGGCTGAATTTTAAGCTGTGTGTTTCTAAACTAATGCGAAACAGTCCACTTACGTTGTACTGATGAGATCACTAAAAAGGGTGAAACATGCATGTTAGAGCAAGTGCAGTTTGATTTAATTGGCCTGAATGTAACCACAAAGACTTAGAAAGCAAAAAGTCATAGGCATTCAGAAACCATGTAGCTGAAACACTGTACATCCATACGGGGTCCTTTAAATATATCTCATAGGCCTCCACTGCAGCAGGTGTAAGGTCTTACATAGTAAAGATTCTTGCTTAGCTGGGTCTTTCTTGCCATTTTTATTAAATGGTTTGTCTGTATGAACTTTTTACTGTTTGGGTGGGTTTGGGATATTTTGCAGTCACCTTAACGTTTAAGGAAATAAGCTTTAATTTTAAGTTTTGTATTTCTAAAGTGCAGCTAAACAGTCCACCTGCACTATTCTGATAAGGTCACTAAAAAGTCTGAAAATCCATGTTATGGTTAGTGGAGTCTGGCTTCATTGGACTAAATTACCCATACAGAAATAAAAAGTCATGGCATTCAGAATCCATGTAATTGAAACAATTAATATTCTTAGAGTTATTTGCATATATTCCATCACCCTTCATTATACAAGGTTTAGGTGTTAAACAGTGAAAGTTGTCACTTCCCTGTGTTTTTCTTATTGAACAGTTTGTGTGGCCTTTTAATTCTTTGGTTAAGATGTTAGTATAGCAATAACCCACACCTGGGTGTGGGTAATGCTGGATCTACCCACGGTTGGTGTGGTTTGGTCACGAGGGAGAAGCCAGAGTGGCCAAACAAAGCCAACCGTGGGTAAATCCAGCATTACCCACACACAGAAGTGGGTTATTGCTATTATACAATGACATTATCTGAGAAAAAAAAATTACTTTTCTTAAATAATGGCATTGTATAATGCCTCCTTGCTGCCCTTCCGCAGCTGTCTGGTATTCTGCAGCAGTTCTGATGTACTGCGCATGCGTATGCCTACACAGTACATCAGAGCTGTGGGCAAAAGCAATGGAGAAAGCAAGATCTCTGTTGCCTTTTACAAACTGTTTTGCTATGTTAAATGGGTTTAACATAGCGAGACAGTTTTAAAAAAAAGCAACAGAGATTCTACGTTGCTTTTTTTAAAAGTTGTCTTGCTATGTTAAACCCATTTAACATAGTGAGACAGTTTTGAAAAAAGCAACGGAGAAAGCAAGATCTCCGTTGCTTTTTACAAACTGTCTCGCTATGTTAAATGAGTTTAACATAGAGAGACAGCTATAAAAAAAGCAACGGAGAATCTCTGTTGCTTTTTTTCAAGCTTTCTCACTATGTTAAACTCGTTTAATATAGCGAAACAGTGTGAAGCAGTGGAGATCTTGCATTCTCTGTTGCTGTAAAAGAAAAGAGTTATAGTAATTGAAAAAGTCCGGGCGACCTGACCTTTTTCCATTACTATAACTCTGATTTACAACGTGCACGCTTATTGGTTTTTGAATGTTAATGGGGGGGTCGTTGTATAATTGGGATATTTTGCAGGCATCTTAATGTTTGTGGGTATCAGGCTTGATTTTAAGCTGTGAGTTTCTAAGGAAGGGAGGTCAGTAATTATGTCCTTATAGTCTAGAAATAAGCCAGCAGAAACTTAGACTTGTGAACCTGATGGTATATTATTGTAAATTTTCTTCACAAACCTGCCAAATACTTTCCAAATTTCCAGAAGGAATAGGGTTAGCTTCAGTAAGGAGCTGGTAGAAGCTGACTTTGACAGAGAAATTACAGCTGAATTAGGAAAGACGAACCAGTGATTCTGGGCCACTTTACATAGTTTATCAGACTTTCTTTGAGCAGGTGGCTGACTGTCAGCTAAACTGCTGGCTGTCAAGAAAGCATTCTGTAAGGCTGGCAACACAGGATGAACAGCTGCTTGTTGAAGAAAATCTACCTTTAACAAATTATGATACCTTATCTAGGATTCTGGGATTTATTTTTGTTCCCACTTAAACCAGTCTTTCATTCAGGCAATAGTAGCAGCAAAAGACAAGCCTTTATGAGGGAAATTTGAAGTATAACTTTCCTCAGGGTAAGATTTCCTCATTTTGTGGAGTGGGAAGATGAAAAGCAAAGTCCAATTCTAATTTCTGTCTTTCAGACTGGGAACCAGAATATGAGAGAGAGGAAAATTGTTTCCTAAATTAGGGTGATTTCCTATCTAGTATATATCCATGATTTGTGTAATGTAGTTTAGAATCATGTTTTTGCCTGGTATTTTCTACCTCTTTTCTTTGCTTTTGTAGATAATTTATTTGTGTTTGTTTCTATGTGGAGCTTTTCTCCCCGGGCCTCTGCTGAAAATGGAAATGTATCCAGTTGGACTAGCCCGTTAAACAAATGTAAAATAAAATAAAATAAATAAATAAATAAATAAAATATTAAAATGAGAGGTAGATTCAATATTTAAATGGTGAAAGTCTTTAAAAAATCCTAAGAAAATTCCAAATAGTCTTCTATGTCTGCTTTTCAAGGAGGAAACTGTCTATACTTACGTTTTCTTTTAATGGGAGAACCCCCCCAAGAAACAGAGTAGCTCAAAGGATGGGTCCTTTCCTGGGAAAGAAGCTACTCAGAGTATTTTCCAGAAAGGTCATAGAATCATAGGAAGTTACTAGGCTATTGGCCCTGAGGTTCTTATAAGCCTAGCCAAGAGTTTAGACCATGTTCAGACAAGTCAGCACTCAAAGTCCCTGTCCAGCAGGGACACAGACGGAATCCCAGGGGTATAGTTTATGTTTCCCATCTGGTTATCCAGGGTGCACTTGAAAAGGGATAATGAGGTACTCTGCTTGAGGTGGAGAGGCAGTCTATTCCAAAGATTGGGAAGTCTCTGGGACACAAATCTGTCACACCAACAAGCCCTATTGATGTCACAGACCAGGTAGAGGTTGTGCATGCGGGTTACTGGAGTGGAGCTTGACCTGCAGATATGCAGCAGTCCCATCAAGGTGGGGTCTGAGATTGCTTTGTATGCAAGACAGAGGTCACCTCTGAGGAGTCTGTATGAAACTGAGTAGAGGGACAGGGCTTTTAGCCTATCTGTGTAGGGTAGCTGTTTGAGGCTCTGGATTCTTCTGGTGAGGAACATCTGCGGTCTCTCCAGCTTATGCATGTGTTTTGTGAGGTACATGCCGAAGGGGGCAGTGTACTCAGTAATTGCCCTTATAAGGGAAGAATACAGGGATGTTATGACCTCCTTGTCCATGGATGACATACCCTTACTTATGAGGTGGGCCATGTAGAAAGCTTTCCATACAATGGAAGCAACATGGTTGTCAAAAGTCAGGTTGCTATCAACCTGGGTGCCCAAATCCCTCACAACTGATTGCATGCTTAGGACATAGTGATTAATGTGATAATATGTGGGGATGTGACTCTCCCCAAAGGGGATGATCATACATTTTTTGGTATTCAGCTTGCGGCCATGTTTCTGGCACCAGTCAGTTGTTTGGATGAGACCATCTTGGAGGTTGTCCACATCACTTGGGAGAATTGATGACCACACCCAACTTACATCTGCAAACTTGGTCAGCCATAGCCCACTGGTTTTGGCCTGCACCTCAGAGAAGTATATCCCAAATAACAGAGACCCCAAGACCGATCCCTGGGGTATGCCACTCTTTACAGGTCTACTGCTTGATGTGGCTTCCCCTATTTTGATTAGGTGGGTTCTATCAGTGAACCAGTTTACTACACATCTGATAACATATGGATTGATGCCTAGTTGAGAGAGTTTATCTGTTGTTACACCCAAGTGAGGAATAGTGTCAAAGGCTTTGGCCAGGTCAAGGTAGGTGGTGTGCACTGTCGTCCCTTCCTCCATGGCTTTCGTAACTGTCTCAAGGAAGTTGACCCAATTTAACAGACATGACCTCCCCTTGACAAAGCCAAATGGTGTGGGGTTGAGTGTTTGGAGGTTGCCAATGTCTCTGTTAATGAGATCCATGATAATCCATTCCATGACCTTGCAGATCAGGCTAGTTAGGCTGACGGGTCTATAATTTCCCAGATTGGTGAATGCTCCACTTTTGTGTAAAAGGATGACAGTGGCTGTCCTTCACTCGGCTGGGACAAAGCCGGTACTCAGGCTAGGGTTGAATAGGGTGCCTAATGGTGCTGCAAGTGCCTGAATTTATGTAGTATGCAGCCTGGGATGTTATTGGGTCCCATGAAGGCTGTATGTTTTTGCCTTTGAGAGGGCAGTGCTGGCCTGTTCCCTAGAGATAAGAGAAGGTGGCAAGTACGGGTGATGTCCTGATTTACTGATAGGAGGTACAGAGGGGTAAAGTTTTTGCTAAATCTGTCACCCAGTAGGTAAGCTATATCTACAGCAGTTGTGTATGTGGTGTCCTTGATCACCATTTCTGAGCAGATCTAGGTGCTTCCTTTGAGATTGTGGATATATGTGAAGATGGCCTGATTGTCTCTAATAGATGTGGCCAATTTGGACTGAAAGTTGGCTTTAGAGGATTTCAGTAGTGCTGTTATTTGCTTGTTCAGGCTAAGGAGAGATTGCTTCCAGTTGGGCACCTGCTCCTTCTTGGTCCTGGACAGCAATTTTTTCCTTTTGTTATAAAGTTTATTTACTGCAGATTTCCACCAGACAGGTTTACTCTTCCTTGAGGAGGATGATTTTGTCCTGTCAGGTATTCATGATTCCTTGCATCTATATAAGTGCTCATATAGTACTTTGGTGTAGATTTGGACATTGGTGCCAGTTCCAACAGAGGGGGTGTGGGCTGTGAAGCTGTGTATACCATCCCTCAGGAGGTTGTAATCAGCTTTGGAGAAGTTGTTTTTGTTTGACCCTAGCTGGGGGGGGGGGTGTCAGGGGAGATGCTGACTTCAAAAGTGACAGATTTAGGGTTGGATCTTAGCAGGGAGGATAAACTGTAGGGGTGCTGCAGTGGTTGCTCGTGTTGGTTAATACCAAGTCCAATATATTATCACCTCTTGTGGGGGTATTGACTAGCTGTTCCAAGGCATTTGCATTGATAAAATTGAGGAATCTCTGGGCATTTGTGTTCTGGCATGAGTAGATTTTCCAATCTATGGTTGGGTAGTTAAAGTTGCCCAGGATCAGGGTAAAGGGTTGACTCTTGATAGATTCGAAGAGGTCCAAATAGGTGGAGTGGGCATCTTGAGTCAAATTTGGGGGCCTGTCGCTAGCTATGATTTGAATAGGAGTCTTGTCAATAGTTAACTGTATCTGGAGTGTCTCCTTTATGTCATACTGTTTGACTAGCCTGGAGATGTGTGTGTCTTTAATATATATTGAAACTCCACCTCTTTTGGCTTTGCTGCCCACAGTTTGGGGTCTGAATGTATGATAGAATGAGTAACCAAGTAAGGCTCTGGTGCTCTCCGCAGCTTTGAACCAGGTTTCTATGACTGCACAAATGTCAGCATCTTCCAGGGTTAAGAATGTTTACAATGAGTGCAGTTTCATGTTTAGATTCCTAGCATTTTGCAGCATGACCTTTAATTTGCATTTTGTTGAAATTTTTATGCTGGTTTTATCGACCTCAGGACTTTTCCTAAAAAAGGCACTATTGGGGAGGAAAGACCTTTGCCAGAAGCCTGAAGCCCAAGTGAGGCAGATGCAGGCCATCTCTAGCAAAGCATTGTGGTCGGTCAGTCATATCTTCCCAGGATGTCAGGTACTGAATCCCCTTGGAATGATACCAGAAACTAAGCCAGTTGTTTAAGTCAATCATTTTCTGTTTGTATTGAGGCATCATTCTGGGTGATGGTAGAATGCTGCTTAAGGCTAGGGACATAGCTGACTGGGATACACATTGAGTGAGCTCAATCATGTCTCTCTTCATATAGTCCAGGGAGGTACGTCTCAAGTCATTCACCCCAACATGGACTATGACAGAGTCATAAGGGTACCTGTTGAGAGACTTGAGTGCGTGTGTGATATGGTGGATTCTGGCACCTGGCAGACAACTAACCATGACTTTCTCTTTATCCGGCCTGGTGAGAGGCACATTTGCATGTCTCACAATGGAGTCTCCTATGACTAATATGCTGGGTTTATGGTTAGGCCTTTGTAGTTGTGAGACACAGGTGTGTGGACTATGCGTGGTATGTGGTGTGGAGGGTTGTGGAGTTTGCGTTGGTTTTTGCCTCTGAGGTCTCCTTTGATTAGGTATGTTTTTGTTGAGAACCTCCACATATGTGGGTATGTGTTGTGTAGTTGTGGGTGGAGTCTGACGTGTAGTGAGTGTGCTGATAACCTTTTCAGTGTCAGATATACTGACCTGTGAGCGAGAGAGTATAGACTCTAGGTTCTTAATGTAATTGCATCTGTCACAAATTGTGTTCCTAGGCGGTAATAGCAGATGGTTGTCAGTGTACAGGAGGCAGTTGCTACACTGTCTCAGGATGCCCATATCAACCAGGCTGGCAGGAGAAACCGTAGGAAATTGTCCATCCATATTTGTCAGAATCTGAGGGAGCGATGCCAGGGAGAGCTAAGGGGTAGGCCTAATGCCCAAGTGCTTAAACCAAAACTAAGAGGCTTAGAATAACACCTACAATTTAAACAGGCTAAAACAAGCAGTAATAAATGCAGCAGAAAAAGATGCAATTGAACACTTTGAAGAACAAGTAGCCAAAAAAGCAAGATGAAGTAATAGAGTAGTAGGAGGAAACACAAATATTGTAAAAGCAGCTGAATAAAGTTTTTTTTTGTCATCAACCATACTATTCTCCATTGCCTGCCAGAATGGTTCTCCCTTGCCTGATAAAAGCAGCTGAACCACCACAGAGGACATGCTTGCCTCTTGATCTGTAGTAGTCTCATGAGGAACAAAGTAGAAAGGACCAAGCAAAAAGAGATGAGCAGCCTGAAGAAAGAGATGGCCACAGCAGAGTCATCCAACAGTGGCTGAGGCAAAGCCTGAAGCTTCTTGGATAACTTTTTTCTTGCTGCATGAGGAGGAATATATTGTAATACTGGGACCCAAGTCCATATCCTAGCTTCAGAAAGAGTCTCATAGGTGGATATTGAAGTCTGGTGATACTTCTTGACTAAAAAAAATATTTTATAAGTTAGAATGTTCTAGTGACAACTACCAAACACATCATATGAGACCCTCAGAATGCTATAATGCAGTAACATTACACATTTTCACACAAAAAAGGATAAGGGAATTTCCAAAGGGACAGAGGACTGGTTATAGGAAAAAAGGTGTCTGACAAAAACTTAGCTTAGACGAGTCTGCAAAATATTCTGTAAGGAAATGTAGATGATGTGCCAAAATGTTTTAATAATAACACCCAAAATCAAAAGATTTTAGGCTGGATTTTTCCCAAAAAACTCTGCTCAAATAAATATATTTATAAAACTATGGCAGATATGATTAGAAAATGTTTTAATGTTAAACGGTCTTTAGTTGGCAGAATCAGTTTTTTGGAAACTAAAAGTGTATTCACTTTAGTCATTTTATATTAAGAGTTTATTAGTTCCCTCAACCTATACTTGGTATAATAAAATTAAAAAGATTTAAAAGAAATTCATTTGGAGAGGAACATCTTTAAAGATGCCTTGGGAAAGTTACTGAGTCCGGTTACAGAAAGATGTTATGAAATTAATGATCAGTTAATACCCATAACTGTCTATTTTTTATAAATATATATTACTGGCAAAATCTTAAAAAAGGTACATTTTTAGAAGCTTTTTCTGGAATATGGCAAGTACATCCTTTATCACTCATGTAGGGTATTCAAGCTACCTTTACAAAGAATATGCATTTCATGTCTATTCAAAATTGATATATCTTTTATATATGCTTCCCCATATATTATTTCCTTTGCTAGACACTTCACTGCAACTTTAGACTTCATTTAATACTATATCTGAATCTTTTCAGAACATTTCAGTTAGGGAAATTGTGATTTTCCATTAATAGTTTGGAAGTAACTGTAATAAAAATGCATTTCTATTCTGTTCAATAATGTTTACTTAATCAGTCAAAGGAAGATATAAAAAAAGAATATCTTTTAAAAAAAAAAAAAAAAAACAGCAGAAAAATAAATCGTATTCATATGAGGAAAAAAAATCTTTAGCTGAAATGATTGTTCTAGAACCACAAAATTCTCTTACATGAATAAAACTGTGGAAGAATAAAGCAAAGAAATTTCAGTCCCTATAAGGTTACTTGAATTTATAGCAATATTAAAATTCTAAAAAGTACATTTTCAGTCCTTTAGAAATTGAGAAATTCAGCAGAAGATATATTATAGTGCTTATTGGATCCTATCCAAAATGGGGTGAGCAACTAATAATACTAAGTGTTGGCATGGATGTGACCTTCTTGGAAACTGGCAATGTATGTGGTGCTTCTATTAAAATGTACCCTGGTGGAAGAAAACCTTTCTTATAGTAAGAACTATTCTTAATAAATCATATTCTGTTGAAAACTTTATGATATATGGATTTTGTGTAAAGTCATGTCATGCCACGACTCATAGCTAAAATATTGGCTTTAGCTAGTATGACCATGAAGAGGATTATTTTAGACCACTATCATTAGATCATGCAAGAAAAATATGAATTTTCAGTTGATAAATGGTGGTTTATTTTTACTGTATTAAAATGTTTAAAATTTAAATAAAAATATTTAGTTTTGTTGCATTTCACCTTTTATTACAACAGCAAGATCTTCTAAACAAATAAGTGTTGAGTTTTCCCTTAAGAGTTTTATAGTTTTGGCTAGAGGCTCTGGATGGTCTGGCTGCTCCAGCTGAAATGGGACCAGCATGGTATACTGGAGATTCTACATTCAGGTACCAAATAAGAGCTAATATTGTCCTTTCACTTTTATGTTCTGACAGTGCCTATGCAGAGGTGTGTGTGTGTGTGTTTACCATGCTGGGGGTTTCCTAACTGAAAGAATAAAACTCTTAAGGAAAAGTTCAACACACTATCTAGCAATCTAGCACTTAATAGAATGGTAACCCTTCCTATTGTGGTATCTGTCACCCTGGAGTCTAGCTGGGCCCATATAGCCATATGTGTGAAATGTATTACCAAGCATATAAAGGGATCATGCTATACTATAGAAAGGTAGGTATGGTACTGACTCAGTCCTGTGATGACACTAGGATATAGATATGCTCATCCATATGAGCAAAGAGTATATTGAGGAACTGCTGCAGTTTCCTTAATGCAGAAGCCTGTCAGATACCCAATGTGTTATCAGTCTACCTCTGAAAGGTTTAGGCAGCAAGTACAGTGAGGTCTGTACATGCTACAGTATCTGCAGGAATAGGAAGATACACATTCCCTCGTTTCCAGTTTGTGGGCCACACCAGTTCACCATCATCTCCCTATCCACTCTAAATCTATCAAGTAATTCTTATTCTGCAAAGTTCAAAAGTTCACAGGGTTATTCTGTGCCTCTGTCTCCTCCTCCTCCTCCTTTTAGGTTAATAAGTGCCACTCAGCCTCCTGGCTTGCTTTGTAGCAGAGACAAGCAGCTCAAGGCCAGAGACAGTAAGACTTGTAGAAAGCAAAGCAAACTCTCTGATTACAAAGTGACTGTAAAACAATTGCTTTTTATAACTCAAGTGCATGTGGTACAAATGATTACCATAAAGTGACGCTGAATGGCAAAAGGTGGGAAGAAAGTCTTATTTACATAGTTAAGTCACATATTTTGCACACATTTCTCATTTGCATCTCATTATCTACTCATTTGCATCTCATTATCTACTCATTTGCCTAGAACCTTCTGAAGAAGTTTCTAACTGTTGTACAAATGTACAGCTTATGTCACTGAATTGTATCCCATCTTTGCTTGTGTGTAAGCAATGTATATGTCCACTCTGCACTTACATTACAGTTTTGAATACCACCCACTGTCTTGCAGAATTAATTTTGTTCCAATCAGCTTTTGCATCCCATAGAGAAGTGTGCGCCACAAATAATATAAATACAGAAACTATTAATTTTCTCCTTATAACACTGAATGTTTTCAGAGGTGTTAGGTCTGATAGCCATTTCTATTGGCACATAAATTGTCTTCTTTGTGACCCTGACATAACATTTATGACACTTTTACCAAAAACGGCCTTAGTAGCATTACTGTTTAGATATCAATTCAGCCCATTTCCTACTCTTGGTCATGGAGCACAAGTCTTTCTTTCAAATATAAACATTTTGCAACAGCTTTTAATTTCAAATGGGAACCCCATCTGTCAGGCTACAAATAATTGGAGACGAAACATACCAGTTCTTTGACCAGAGACATTGCTGGCAGTTCCTTAAGTTTCACATGTTTAATATTCCACTTTTCACCCAGCATGAATAAATTCACATGATTAGCACACACTTGTACACGATGTACTGCCTCAGTGAACATTTTGTACTTACTAGGTTTGTTATTTTTTCTTTCAAAATTAGATGAAAGATACTACAGAACTGAAATAGAATACTTAAGCACCACTCCTAGTCTAATAGATTAGTAATTATAATTAGGACCTTGGCAAAAGCAACTGCATTCCGAGTAATGAGAAATAATATCAGCGTGACATGACATGACTCATTTGCACTGCAAGAAATTCAAATGACAGTTTTACTAGTTCTTACCACTGACTGAATAGACTAAAGCTTTTTTTTTTCAGACGGCTGGAGGTACAAACTAAGTGGGGTATGATGTTGTCCAGCAAAAAATAAAATGCTTTTTGTCATGTCTGTACTAAAGGTAGGTGAACAAGCATGTCATAGCTTAAAAAGTTGCAGTAATCCACCCCCCCCAAAAAAAAAAAAAAAATTCAATGCCTGTCTGAACACAAGTACTTTTACAGAAGTAGATGTTTTGACGTTATAGCATATGACATTTGTGTTATTGAGCTGTTTTTATTCCCTTTGGTGATGGGGTCAAAAGACTTGGCACCATTTTTCTTATCTTCAGCTTTATTCCCTTCAGTACATATCTCTAATAATTGGAATCTACTGCCCACATTTTTTAATTTAAATATTTACTTAAAGCAGTAAAGATTCTTCTTGTTGTGTTTTAGTTTTTCTTTATATTTTAGTTTTTATTTCACTCTGCATTAAATGATGCTTCATTTTAAGATAAAACATTGCACATGGATTGTACAAAGCAAATTTGACAGACAGGATGTGACTGTCATTCTTCAGAAAGGATCATATAGCTATTCTGAAAGAAAAGTTTGTTTACAATAAAGAGGTTGTGGGTCAATCATCCTTGAAAATCTTTTGGAATACTGCAGAAAAAACTTTGCTCACTGAAGCATCAGGTACTCAGCATTTGAAGTGGATCCCTGTTAACTTAAAATTACTCTATGTGACTTTTTGAACATTTGCAAAAAATACAATGGGAGTAAAAAAACCCTTACCTTCCATGCCTATTGTTTCAGCTCAATCAGTGGCACTTAATGCATGCTTAACTTACTGGTGATGTTTGCCATGGTATCTGCCTACCATAATACAACACATTAAAGTCTGATCAGATGAAACTCCGAGACTGTAACAGTGACTCATTGAAAAGGTACATAACATATCCTAAGGTTTGCTGAACTGGAATTTCTACAAGTTTGAGTGAAGAAGACACAGACTCCACAAAAGTCTAAGAAAAATGTTCACTGTAAATGAATGGAGACTGTCTTTTTTTATTTTATTTGTATTTAAATTTTGAGTTTAAGTGACAGTCTTTCTGTTCCTCTTTTTAAGATACCCCAGTGTTCATTTATCTCCTTTTCCACTGTATTGACAGGTCAACAACACCATTCATTTTATATTTACAAAACATGGCTCCTGAAGCTAAACGTACTTGTGATCACTACGGATGCAACTTAACAGCAGTAGATTGCCCTTGAAAGTGTTTCAAAGTAGTCTTAAGCATTAAAAAGAGTGTAGCTTGTGACATGCCATGCTCTGCTGGTGTAAAGATGAATGAGTTTGATTGCTACCTCAGACCTTCTGGAGCTGGCAGATTGTACTAGATTCCAAAAGAGTGGTCACTTATACTGAGAGCAAGTGTTTTGGAATCTGGCCCATTGGGAAGAGGAATGAAGGCACTCAACCCACTTTTCAAATAAAATACATAGCTGTCCTCCCATAGTAGTCTTGATGTTTTCATGAACATGTGGAGTCAATATAATAAAAATGTTGTATCACAGAAGAATAAGATCACAAAGTAAAGAATTTCTAAATGACAACATTATAAGTAAACAAAATATTTATTAAATGGTTTTGTCCTCAAAACGGGACTTCGTCAGAATACTTCAACATCTCATTTACTTCTATATAATCAAATAGGTTCGTAGATTAGCACTAGGCTAGCTGCCATTGGGGGCCATTTTACGCCTAGCCAATTAACCCTGTGTGTGAGAATCAAACCCTGCACCTTATGGCTGTAAGGTAAACACCTTAACGTTTATTCCAACCTCCCACCCAAATCATTAAATAAAATCAATAAATAATCTACATAAAAACAAATGTCCAAGATCTTGGAAATTTAAGAAACACACTCTCAAACAATGACAATCACAAAAATTGGAAAAATGTTACAGTCCTAAAAATAACTTCCACATATTCATACATACATGTCAAAAACACTAATTAGAAAGTGGTGAAAACAATACTTAACTAGAACCTATAATTTCAATTCATTTAATTTAAGTAGTAGTTGAACAGAGTCAGATTAATTCAAACCTGGCTGGTTATGTGCCTTCAGCATAAGCTGCCAATCTATTTCTCTGTATTCAAGCTTGATTCCCCATTCACCGTCCCTAGGACTACTTTTCATTTTTTCCAGTACACCAAAATAAAACTTGGTATGTTGTGGGCATAATAAAAGATAATGAATTGTTTTCATTTTTGTTCTTAATATCATAAAATGCTCATAAATTATTTTACGTAGGTTTCTTTTGGTCTTACCCACATAAAAAGCAGAGCACACAGTGCACTTAACAATATAAATAACCCCTTTCATAACACAACTTCCTTTGCACAAATGCACCTTAGTTTTTAAACCATTATCTAATAACAAGATTTCACCTTCAAAAATGTATGAGCACTAACTACAATGACCACATCTAGTGTCCTTATGATAAACTGAGGGGATGCTAGCCCAGCTAGATAGAATTTTGTAAATAATTCTATGTCATTGTAAAATAAATAGGGTTGGGAGGGTGGCCTAATGGTTAAGGTGTTTGCATTACAAACACAAGGTGCAGGGTTTGAGTCTCACAAGGGATAATTGGCTAGGCTTAAAATGGCTCTCAAGGACAGTTAGCTTAGTACTAATCTATGAACCTATGAACCTATATTAATATGATCCACAGGCTTGTTTCACAAATGTAAGAAAACTGTGTTATGTGCTGAGCTTCAAAAATGTAACCACAGTGCACCCTGCTGGAAGAAAGCTGATAAGTAAAGAATTGTACAACTATGTGTGATCTCAAGCTAGGAGACAGGGCATCTGAAACTGGAAATTCTTTCTATTGTCTTAAGACAGAGATAGTTACTAGGTTGCACATGTAAACTGTCTTTTATTGCTGTGAATTCTTGGCAGCTGAAGATCACAAAGAAATGTTACATTTTAAATTCTGTTCGCCTGGGAACTAAATCAGAAGTGACAAGAATGATGTAATCTGAAATTACTCAGCATTAATGTGTATTGTCATTTTAAGGACTATCTCAAAAAGAAAGAAGTGCATTTTTTATTTTGTTCTGAAGCTGACAACAGCTCACCAGCACTTGTTTTGCTCTGTAAATAGGATTTAGATCATAGTATTTCTCTTAGAGATAGGAATATAACAATATTGGCCTAGCTGTTTTCCATATTTATGTCAGACTATTCTAGAATGTTGTTTTTAAGTATTTCCTGTGATTTCTGAACTCTGTATTGTCACTGTGTTGAATTAATGAGCATTGTCTTGTGTTTTTATTATTTATTATTAAATATTTTAAAAACCTTCTAACTGTGGCTGTTTTATGTAGAGATAATTTAAGCTCTTAGAGTACTTGCATTTATTTGGTTTTACTGTGTAAGCCACTCCAATAGTCTTAGCTCAGGGTCACCCTTACTATTTGGGTAACAGTAACATTACACAGTAGAATTTGTCACCCTTTGGGAAGGGCCTTATTAGTAGCTAAGTAGTGGTTGGTGGCAGTGATTTCTACCCTATAGTCTGGGCAGAAGGGAACCTGTGCCAGCCTTCCTTAGGAGTGTCTGTGTGTTTGTATATAAATCATATCTCAAAGTGTGTGTGTGTCAGCTACTTGGGCAGGGACATGAAGCACTGTTTGGAAAGAGAGGCTGCTGGAGGTTTTAGCTTGACCACTTGGCTGAGATCTGAAACCTTTAGCTGTGCCAGTGAGGAGTCTTATTGGGCATCTGGAGAGAAAGGGAGAAACCAGCCCCAGACTGACTGTGATCGCTGTATTCTCTTAAGGGAAATTATACTTTACTGTTTGTGTACTTGTTATCCTCCCAGTGTAGACACCTCTCACTGGTGCTAGTGATGAAGATTGAGGCTCCTTTATTACTGGGCTAGTGCATGCGTATCACATATTAATTGGGGGTAGTGGTGGGATATCCACATCAGATATTAATTGGTTGGCAGTGGTGAGTTAGCCACATTGCATATTAATTGGGTTGTAGTGGTGTGGATAGTGTATTCTTGTAGATTGTGTACAGTGTCAGCCACGCAGTGAACATTCAGAGTTCAGATCACAGTTGTTTTATTTCTTTTGTTAGCTTAGTCAGGTAGATCAGGAAAACATGTCAGCAGAGGAGTAGGACAAGCTGACTAGGAGCCATTTGGCTGAGATGTGCCAGCCCAAAGGAATGGTGTATAGAAACCTAACCAAGGCAGACATGATTGCAGCTTTGGTCACAGCTGCATCTGAGAATAGCAACCAGGATGATGATCAGACTGGCTGTGGAGATGTACAACACTCAGAGAATTGACAGCTCAATCTTTCTACAGAGGACTTAAAAATCCATCTGGAGCTAAAGGGATATGAGTTAGAAGCCAAGCATTTGGAAATAGAAGCAGCAGAGAGACTGAGGCATCCAGAAATTGAGGAAAATGAGAAACTGCTATGCCCTAAAGCTGAGGAGAAGGAGAGGCAGAGGCAACAAGAAAAGGAGATGCTGACTCTTCGCCAGAGTCATGGCAGTAATGGGGAAGGGAGTAACCCAACCCCAGAAGCAATAAAGGTCAGTATTTTTTTTTCTGCAGTTTACAGAGGGGGATAATTTCAAAAGTTTCATTCATATGTTTGAGAGGGTATGTAAACAGTATAATGTTGAGAAAGGGCTCTGGGTACAGTTCTTGACCACTTTACTTCATGGTAAAGCTGTAACGGTTTTATCCAAATAGTTTGAAAATGACTTTTTAAATTATAATGCTGTGAAGAATTGTTTCCTAGAATATTTTAAGCTAACACCTGAAGCTTATAGGAAAAAGTTTTGTGAGCACAGATGCAAGGCAGATGAAAGTGTGTGTGAACATGTTGCTGAACTAAGCACTTATTTTCATAGGTGTGTGAGTGGATGTCAAGTCACCACTTTTGAAAGGCTGGCAGACCTTTTGGTGAGGGAACAAGCCCGTTACACTTTGTCTGAGGACAGGAGGATCTGGTTAGCTGATAGAGAATGCTCTACTTCAGATGAGTTGGGGAAGAAAGGAGACATATACCTAGCAAGCAGGGCATCCCTGCCTAGGAAAGGGACTCCCAGTACTGCTCATAGGTCTAAGGGAACCCATGGTGGGCAGCCCAGACTGCCTCAACAGAATCTGACAGTAGCACAGGAAGCTGCTAGTCCAGGTACACATCTAGGACCTAGGGTTAAATCTTTTGAATGCAACCAGTGTGGCCATATAGCATATAGATGTCCATGGAGGCAAGGTGGGGAACAAATGTTGAGGGAGCCAGTATGTGGGAATGACAAAATGCCAACAGTAGGTTGTCTCACGACAACAAGGGTACCAAACTACCACAAGAGGTTATATCCTATCTTAGTGAATGGCAAAGAGACAAGTGCTAAGAGAGACACAGCCTCTGACATAATCATTGTGAAGCCTGCAATGGCCACAGAGGAGCACTACTAGCCTAGGCAGTCTACTCCAGTCAGTGCTTTAGGAGGGACCCAATTCCAAATACCTTTGATGAGGGTTTACCTTGACTGGGAGGATGGAAAAGGAAGCCAGCAAATAGGTGTGTTTGAGGATATCCTTGCAGATGTCCTGTTTGGGAATGACTTTGATACTTCAGTACCATGTGTTTATGCAGTTACATGCAATCAGGCTTGGAGATAAGCATGTGGGTCTGGTATCCTGGAGGAGACCCAGACAGACCTCACAGTTGCAACCAGGACTGGTGAGATGGTTACTTCAGGGAGTGAACTACCCTATAGCATTGAGACTGAAGGTGAGCCACAGCTGCTTTTTGATACTGATGTTCCCTTGGACAGAGTGACTGCAAGGGCAGAGGTGAGTTGTACCAGAGCTGCCAGTGAGGCACCGCTGTCAGGGGATACCAGACGTCCTGTGGAAGGGGAGCTGAGGAGGGTTAGAAAGAGAGAGTTGAGACAGGCTTAGCTCTCAGACCATACATTACAAGGCCTGAAAGAAGTAGCTAATGAGACACCTGATTTGCAAGGAAAGGGGGATTCTGTATACTGGGACAAGTGGTTACTGTATAGAGAGTGGACCCCTGAGGGAAGGCTAGAAGGTGAGAGGATACAACAGTTGTTAGTGCCTAGAGCCTATCATATGGCACTTCTAACTCTAGCCCATGATACTCCCTTTGCAGGTCATATGGGCATAAAAAGTACAAATAGATGTATCATGCAGAACTTTTATTAGCCTGGGATTTCCAGAGGTGTAACAGGGTACTGCAGGATATGTGAGCAGTGCCAAAAGGTAGGCAAGGCAGGGGACAAGATGAGAGCTCCTTTGATGCCTTTGCCTGTGATTCAGGAGCCATTTCAGAAAGTAGCTATGGATATTGTGAGGCCTCTGAGTACCCAAAGTTCCATAGGGAAAAAGTATATCCTATTGGTAGTAGATTATGCTACAAGCTACCCTGGGGCAGTGGCTTTGTCCTCCACTGAGGTAGAAAAGGTGGCAAATGCTTTGTTAGAGATTTTCAGCAGGGTAGGTTTTCCAAAAGAAATACTGACTGACAGAGGTGCCAATTTCATGTCAGGCATGCTGACTTGTCTGTGGAAGTACTGTGGGGTGATGCACCTAAAGACGACCCTTTACCATCCCCAGACTAATGGTCTTGTTGACAGGTTAAACTCTACACTCAATTCCATGCTATGGGCATTTTCAGACCAGTTTAAGAGGTATTGGGACAAATATTTACCCCATCTGTTGTTTGCTTACAGAGAGGTTCCCCAGGAATTCACAGGTTTTTCACCCTTTGAGTTGCTTTATGGGCACATGGTGAGAGGGCCTCTAGACTTAATTTGAAATGAGTGGGAGGGTAAGTGTGAATACCACAAGGAGTCTGTTGTAGCACATGCCCTAAATCTCAGGACAAGGTTCTGGGAACTCATGGGCTTGGCCCAGGAGAACCTGGCAGAAGCCCAACAACAGAAAAAGGTCTGGTATGACAGGAATTCTCGAGCTAGGGAGTACGCTGTTGGGCAGCAGGTAATGGTTCTCATTCCTGTCAGACACAACAAGCTGCAGGCAGCTTGGGAGGGACCCTATAAGGTGGTAAGGAGGGTCTGTGATGTTGACTACATGGTATAACTGCTAGGTAGGAGGCAGGGGCACAAATTGTACCATATTAACGGGATGAAACCTTACCATGATAGGGAGGCTCTTGTGCTGAGTATTTCCAGTGGATTGCAGGAAGAGTTTAAGAGATCTGTTGACTGATCTCCTCAATGAGGCTTGGGCTAAGATGTCAGTGGAAGGGGTACCAGTGTCCCAGCAGCTATCTCCTACCCAGGTTTGTAAAATCCAAGCTGTGTTAGAGGAGTTTGAGGATATGTTCACTGGGAAACCAGGGTGCACCCAACTTGATGTAGCACCAGGTGGATACAGGCCCACAAAGGCCTATTAGGCAGGCCCCTTATAGGCTGCCTGAGAGAGTCAAACGGACAATGAGAGAGGAGATACAGGCAATGTTGAACGTAAGGGAAATTTAGGAGTCTAGCAGTCCATGGGCCTCCCCAGTGGTGCTGGTGCCAAAGAAGGATGGCAGAACTAGGTTCCTTGTGGACTACAGGAAATTAAATAGTCACACAGAGTCAGATGTTTACCCATGCCTAGGACAGATGAAGCCCTAGAGTAGCTGGGTGGAGCTACATATCTTACCATCAATGATCTTACCAAGGGTTACTGGCAGGTGCCCTTGACTCCCAGTGCTAGAATGAGGTCAGCCTTTGTGACTCCTTGTGGGTTGTATTAGTTCACAAAGATACCCTTTGGGATGAAAAATGACCCAGTGACTTTCTAGAGGCTGCTAGGTCATATCCAGCAGAAGCACGAGATTTTGTCCTTGCTTACCTACAGTCTAATACAGCCATTCCTGGCAAGAGCACCTTCTGCATGTCAGGTAGGTACTGGGCAGACTACAGTGGGTAGGGTTAACCATTAAGCCCAGCATCAGGCCAGAACCTGTCAAAGTGGAAGCCATTCAGGCATGGCCTCTACCTGTTACCAAAAAATAGGTGAGAGCATTTTTTTGGGACAGCAGGGTACTACAGGAAGTTTTCCCCCAGTTATAGTACCAGAACTGCTCCACTCACAGTCCTGGCAAGGAAAAATAAGACCAGTTAAGGTAGTGTAGAACACAGCATGTGAACAGGCATTCCAGAAGCTTAAAGAAGCTTTGGAAGGATCCCCTGTGTTAGCCAGGCCAGATTACAGCAAATAATTTGTTGGGCAAGTGAATGCTTTGAACCATGGGGTGAGGACTGTACTTAGCCAGATTTCTTCGGAGGGAGAAGAGCACCCAATGGTTTATCTCCATCGTAGGCTTCAACCAAGTGAGGAATGGTATGCAGCTGTTGAAAAGGAATGTCTAGCCATAGTATGGACATTACAGAAACTTCAGCCTTAACTGTATGGAAGGAAATTCATTGTAGTTACAAATCACAATCCCCAACATGGTTACATTGAGCTAGCCAGCAAAATACCACATGACTAAGGTGGAACCTTGGGTTGCAAGCTTATGATATGTCAGTGCAGCACAGCAGTATGATTAGCAACACCAATGCAGATGGGCTCTCAAGGCAGGGAATGGTATAAGGTATACTGAGATAGACTCAACCCTCTCAAGCAATATTTCTCAAGGGTCACTTGAAAAACCTAGCTTGAGTTCTCGGGGGGGGGGGGGAGTGATAAACCGAGAGGCTGCCAGTCCAGCTAGATAGAATTTTGTAAATAATTCGATTTTATTGTAGATATAAATATGATCCACAGGCTTGTTTCACAAATGTAAGAAAACTGTGGTATGTGCCGAGCTTCAAAAATGTAACCACAGTGCACCCTGCTGAAAGAAAGCTGATAAGTAAAGAATTTTATGACTCTGTGTATTCTCAAGCTAGGAGGCAGCTAGAACTTCTTTCTCTTGTCTTAAGACAGCGATATTACTAGGTTTCAAATGTAAATTGTGTTTTATTGCTGTGACTTCCTTGCATCTGCAGATCACAAAGAAATGTTACATTTTGAGTTCTGTTACCCTAGGAAGTAAATCAGAAGTGACAAGAATGATAAAATCAGAAATGACTTGGCCTTAATGTGTATTATCATTTTAAGGACTATCTCAGAAAGAAGTACATTTTGTATTTAGTTCTGAAGCTGACAACAACTCACCAGCACTTGCTTTGCTCTGTAAGTAGGATGTAGATCTTAGTATTTCTCTTAGAGATAGATAGGAATATAGCAAGATTAGTCAAGCTGTTTTCTATATTTATGTCAGACTATTTTACAATGTTGTTTTTAAGTATTTCCTGTCATTTCTGAATTCTTTATTCTCACTGTGTTGAATTAATGAGTATTGTCTTGTGTTTTTATTATTTATTATTAAATATTTTAAAAATCTTTTAACTGTGGCTGTTTTATTTAGAGATAATTAAAGGTCTTAAGAGTACTTGCATGCATTTGATGATACTGTGCAAGCCACTCAAATAGCCTTAGCCCTGGGTTACACTTACTGTTTGGATAACAGTAACATTACACAGTAGAATTGGTCATCCTTTAAGAAGAGTCTTATTAGTAGCTGATAAGTAGTGGTTGGTGGCAGTAATTTCTACCTTATAGTCTTGGCAGAAGGGTCATAGCTAGTGAACCTGTGCCAGCCTTCCCCAGGAGTGTCTGTGTGTTTGTATATAAATCATATCTCAAAGTGTGTGTGTGTGTGTGTGTGTGTGTGTGTGTGTGTGTGTGTGTGTGTGTGTGTGTGTGTGTGTGTCAGCTACTTGGGCAGGGACACGAAGCACTGGTTGGACAGACAGGGTGCTGGAGGTTTTGGCTTGGCCACTCAGCTGAGATCTGAACCCTATAGCTGTGCCAGTAGAGAGTCTTATTGGGGATCTGGAGAGAAAAGGGGAAACCAGACTGTGACATCTATGTGCTCTTAAGGGGAAATTATACTTTTCTGTGTGTGTACTTGTTATCCTCCCAATGTGGACACCCTCACTGGTGCTAGTGGTGAGGATTGTGGATCCTTGATTACTGGGCCAATATCACAGCCCTTAATAAACATTTGCTGTTTTACTTGTAGAGTTGTTTATGACCCATTTGAATACTTTTTGCAGTGTTATTGTTTGTTGGATTTACTAATGTTGGTGGATAATGTTATGCCTTAATTCTGGTTCTTCAGTAAAGGATTTCTCTCAGAAGCTATTTAGCACCTGAAAAACTAGGCATATCTGTGGTCATAAGGTAACTTGGAGACATACTTAATGGGATTGTGCAATATCCTGGGATGGTCGGCCCAAATTGGAATTCTTTTTAAGCAGACCGCTACTACTGAATATTCTTTGGGATCTGAAACATTGATGCTGGGGAATGAAATGTAACTGATATAAGTACTAATCATTCAATACAGCATCACTGTCTGCAAAAAGATAATTTGATAGAATAGTTTCCCTGACAGCTGTGGCAGTGTTTTTGTCTTGTATACACTCATTTTAAAAAGTTTGTGATATTAAAATTACTGTTTGTAAACAACCTAATTTTTTGTATATAATGGATGCGGCAGGAGTGGTGTTTGCCTTTATCTCTTTGTCTTTCTGTTGATTCTTCTTTTGAAAAACTTAAAGTGTGTTGCATAAATGTATATCTGGTCTTTTGGGAAGTTTGAATCATCATTTACATGAAGAGTTAATGCTATTGGTAGTATAAATCTCTGACTATATTAAGTGTACTACTCAGAAACATTTATTTGTTACTGTTTTGATGAATGGCTGCTGATGAGCATACTGAATGTTTGTGTCAGTATTCATCACCTAAAAATGGTAAAATGAATGGAGGTTTTATGCATGAAATTTAAACTTAAGAAAATGATTCATTAAATTCTAATGCAAATAAATGAGTTTATTACTTATGATGAATATTTTCATGTTTGCCAAAAATGTCATTCTCCAGGCAAATGTAGAAACTTTTTTGTCCCTATTTAGCACCAAGTTGTCATGCTTTTATGTACAAGTTTATAAATTCTGATTCTTTGAAACCGATTCATTGAAATTATATTCAACTAGATACTTCAGTAATGGAAAAATGCAGATGTTGGCATGAAACTTAAAAATACTAATTCTAAAGTTGCATGACAAATGTAGCGAGTCCCCTCATTCTTCATTTGTCTCCAACCAGGATGATGAACATCTATTTGTATAAATGCTGACTCCAGTTCTTTAAAATCATAAATCAGAAATTTATTAAAGAATTTTCATAATATTCTAGCAACTGACTGTAGGATATCTATCTAGCATTACTATTGTGTTCACTGTTGTATGCATATGGGAGCATTTGCACTCACGCATACCTCTCAACCTGTTCACCTAACAAATCTGGCCAAAGCCAACAATAATGGTGGGACAAAGGCCCAGAATCAGGAACAGATTTTAAATGCTGCTCTTACAAACCAAGAAAGAAGCTAAAACACCAGGTTTTGTTTTAGTATCTATTTTCTGATGGATATGAAGTCTGAATCTCAAATGTCTGTCATTATTTAGCGACTTCATTCATTAATGATTTGCCAGAAAGCATTCCCATGTATTTGATTTATTTTTATTTGTGTACTTTTTGGTTACTACATGAGAGGTAGCAAATTTCTTTTTTACTTTTGACAATGACAGTAATTCATGTATACTACATTTATAGTGCACACACGTTTAAGTATACAAGTCACTATACTTAATATATCAATGTTTTTGATCAGTTGTGCTTTACAGGCAGATTGTTATAAAAGTCAAACTTGTTAAATGTGTGGTTATTTCCTTTGCAGAGGGGAAAGCCACATTATAGAACCATTATTTATGCATCCAGGGAGATGACTGATCATTCCCTATATGGATGCCCCTCACTGGTGTTAGTGGTGAGGATTGAGGCTCTTTGCTGGGCCAGTGCACGGGTGTCACATATTAATTGTTTGGCAGTGGTGGGATATCCACACCACATATTAATTGGCTGGCAAATACTAATTGGCTTGTGGTGATGTGGGTAGAGTGAATTCCTGTAGCTTGTGTACAGTGATCACTGAAGGCATTTTGTACTCTAAATCAGCCATGAAGTGAATACTCAGAGTTCAGATCACAGTTGTTTTATTTCTTTTGTTAGCTTAGTTAGTCAGGGAGAGCAGGCAGCATGTCAGCAGAGGAGTACGGAAAACTGACAAGGAGTCAGCTGGCTGAGATGTGCCAGGATATGGGGACTGGTGCATGGAAACCTGACTAAGGCAGACATGATTGCAGCTTTGCTCACAGCTGCATCAGAAAACAGCAACCAGGAGGATGATCAGACTGGCAGTGGAGATGTACCACCCTCGGAGAATGGACAGCTCAACCATTCTGCAGAGGACTTAAAATCCATCTGGAGCTAAAGAGACTTGAGTTGGAGGCCAGGCATTTGGACATAGAAGTAGCTGAGAGACTGAGACATCTGCAGGCTGAGGAGAATAAGAAACTGCTATGCCTGGAAGCTGAGGAAAAGGAGAGGCAGCATGAGGAGGAGATGCTGACTCTTTGCCAGAGTCATGGAAGTAATGGGGAAGGGAATAACTAGACCCCAGAAGCACAAAAGGTCAGTAAATTTCTTTTGCAGTTTAAAGAGGGGGATAATTTTGATAGTTTCATTCATATGTTTGAGAAGGTATGTAAATAGTATGATGCTGACCAAAGGCTATGGGTATGGCTCCTGACCCCCTTACTCCATGGTAAAGCTGTAACTGTGTTGTCTAAACTTGCTGATTGGGAATATTTTGATTATAGTATTGTTAAAAAGCATTTGTTAGAATGTTTTAAGCTAACAACTGAAACTTATAGGAAAATGTTTTGTGAGAATAGACACAAGGCTGATGAAAGTGTGTGTGAATATGTTGCTGAACTGAGCACTTATTTTCATAGGTGGGTGAGTGGATGTCAGGTCACCACTTTTGAAGGGTTGGCAGACCTTTTGGTGAGGGAACAAGCACTTAGCACTTTGCCTGAGGACATGAGGATCTGGTTAGCTGATAGACAATGTGCTACTTCAGATGAGTTGCGGAAGAAAGGAGACCTATACCTAGCAAGAAGTGCATCCCTGCACAGGAAAGGGTCCCCCAGTACTGCTCATGGGTCTAAAGGAACCCATGGTGGGCAGCACAGACTGCCCCAACATAATCTGCCAGTAGCAGGGGAAGCCACTAGTGCAGGTACACATCCAGGACCCAGGGTTAAATGTTTTGAATGCAGCCAGTGGGGCCATGTGGCATACAGATGTCCATGGAGGCAAGGTGGGGAACAAGAGGTGAGAGAGCCAGTAAGTGGGAAAGACAAAATGCCAATAGTAGGTTGTCTTGAGAAAACAGGGGTACCGAATTACCATCCTGCTGATGTCCTGATAGGGAAGGATTTGGATGAGGCAGTACCATGTGTTTATGAAGTTATATGCAGTCAGGCTAGGAGACAAGCATGTGGGTCTGGTAGCCTGGGGAGACCCAGACAGACTGCATACTTGCAGCCAGGACTGGTGAGGTGATTACTTCAGGGAGGGAGCTACTCTGTAGAAGTGAGACTGAATGTCAGCCATAGCTGTGTGTGGGTACTGATGTTCTATTGGACAGAGTGACTGCAAATGTAGAGATGAGTAGTAGTACCTGGGCTGACAGTGAGGCACCACTATCAGGGGATGCCAGACTTCCTGTGGAAGGGAAGCTGGAAAGGGTTACAAAGAGAAAGTTGAGACAGGCTCAGCTCTCAGGCACCTGATTCTCAAGGGAAGGGGGAATCTGTATACTGGGACAAAGGGTTACTGTATAGAGAGTGGACCCCTGAAGGAGGGCTAGAAGGTGAAAGAGTACAGCAGTTGGTAATGCCTAGAGAATACCATCTGGCACTTCTAGCCATAGCCCATGATATTCCCTTTGCAGATCATATGGGCATAAAAAGTACCAAGAGATGTATTATGCAGAACGTCTATAGGCCTGGAATTTCCAGAGATGTAACAGGGTACTGCAGGACCTGTGAGCAGTGCAAAAAGGTAGGGAAGGCAGGAGATAAGATGATAGCTTCTTTGATACCTTTGCCTGTGATTAAAGAGCCATTTCAGAGGGTAGCTATGGATATTGTGGGGCCTCTAAGTACCCCAAGTTCTACAGGAAAAAAATATATATCCTAGTGGTAGTGGATTATGCTACACAATACCCTGAGGCAGTGGCTCTGTCCTCCATTGAGGCAGAAAAGGTGGCAAATGCTTTTTTAGAAATTTTCAGCAGTGTAGGTTTCCCAAAAGAAATACTGACTGACAGAGGTGTCAATTTCATATCAGACCTGCTGGTTTGTCTGTGGAAGTACTGTGGGGTAAAGCACCTGAAGACCACCCCTACCATCCCTAGACTAATGGTCTTGTTGAGAGGTTAAACTCTACAATCATATCCATGCTATGGGCATTTTCAGACCAGTTTAAGAGGTATTGGGACAAATATTTACCCCATCTGTTTTTTGCTTACAGAGAGGTTCCCCAGGAATCCACAGGGTTTTCACCATTTGAGTTGCTGTATGGACATGGGTGAGGGGACCTCTAGATTTAATTCAAGATGAGTGGGAAGGTGAGTGTGAATCTCACATGTTGTGGCATATCTCCTAAACCTTAGGACAAGGCTCAGGGAACTCATGGGCTTGGCCCAGGAGAACCTGGCAGAAGCCCAACAATAGAAAAAGGTATGGTATGACAGGAATGCTCGAGCTAGAGAGTATGCTGTGGGGCAGCAGGTAATGGTTCTCATTCCTGTCAGATGCAGCAAGCTGCAACAGCTTGGGAGGGACCCTACAAGGTGGTAAGAAAGATAAGTGATGTTAACTACATGGTGGAACTGCTAGGCAGAGGCACAGATTGTACCATGTTAACACGATGAAACCTTACCATGATAGGCAGGCCCTTGTGCTGAGCATTTGCAGTGGATTGCAGGAGTAGTCTGAGGGAAATCTGGTGACTGATCTCCTCAGTGAGGCTCGGACTGATGCCTCAGTGGAAGGGGTAGCAATGTCCCAAAAGCTATCTCCTACCCAGGTTCAAGAAATCCAATCAGTGCTACAGAGTTTGGGGACATGTTCACTGGGAAACCAGGGTGCACCACCTGGTGCAGCACCAGGTGGATACAGGACCCCAAAGGCCTATTAGGTAGGCCCGTTATAGGGTGCTTGAGAGGGTCAAACCGACTCTGAGGGAGGAGATGCAGGAGATGTTGGAACTAGGTGTGATTCAAGAGTCCAACAGTCCCTGGGCCTCCCCAGTGATACTGGTGCCAAAGAAGGATGGCAGCACAAGGTTCTGTGTGGACTACAGGAAATTAAATAGTCACACAGAGTCAGATGCTTACCCTACGTCTGGGACAGATGAGGCCCCAGAGCAGCTGGGTAAGGCTAAGTATCTTACAACCATTGATCTTACCAAGGGTTACTGGCAGGTGACCTTGACTTCCAGTGCTAAAGAGAAGTCAGCCTTTGTGACTCCTTTTGGCTTATATGACTTCACAAAGATGCCCTTTGGGATGAAAAATGACCCAGTGACTTTCCAGAGGCTTGCCCTTGGTTACCTAGATTATATTGCTATCTACAGTCATTCCTGGCAAGACCACCTTCAAGATGTCAGGTAGGTGCTAGGAAGACTACAGAAGGCAGGGTTGACCATTAAGCCAAGCAAATGTCAGGTGGGTATGGCAGAGGTCTCCTTCCTGGGACATAGAGTGCGGAGTGGTAAGATAAGGCCAGAGCCTGCCAAAGTAGAAGCCATTCAGGCAGGCCTGCACCTGTTACCACAAAGCAGTTGAGGGCATTCTTAGGGACAGCAGGGTACTACAGAAAGTTCATCCCCAGTTATAGTACCATAGCTGCTCCTCTCACAGACCTGACAAGGAAGAACAGAGCCAGCCAGCAAAATGTCAAGTTGCTAAGATGGAACTTAGGGCTGCAAGCATATGATATGTCAGTGCAGCACAGCAGTTGGATTAGCAATGCCAATGCAGATGGGCTGTCAAGACAGGGAATATGGTAAGGTATACTCAGATAAACCTAATCCTCTCAAGCAGCATTTCTCAAGGGTCACTTGAAAAACTAGCTTGAGTTCTCTGGGGGGGGGGGGGGGTCTGTGAAGATAGGTAAAGGCTGCCAACCTAGCCAGATAGACTTTTGTAGATAATTCTGTCATTTGTAAATATTAATGTAAGCCACAGGTTTTTTGTCTTAAATATGAAAAGACTGTAGTGGATGTGGAACTGCAAAAATTTAAAAACAGTGCACTCTGCTGTAAGAAAGCTAAGTCAAATATTTTATGACTGTCTTTGATGTCAACATTTGGAGCTGATATGTCTAGAGAGAGGCATCCTGCCTATTGTTTTAAGACCAGAGTTAATATCTCGAATTTGCATGTATAAATGTCCTTTATTGCTCTGGTTTCTGACCAGGTGTAAAAAATGTAAATGTAGTTTCTGTTAGCCTGGGAACACCAGAGAGGTGTGAAGAATGATGTCATGTGAAGCAGGTCTTGGTTATCAATTTAAAGAGAGAGAATCAGAGAGCTCAGAGCATTTTGTCTTGAGAACATCCAACGTCATTACACTGTCTTGCTTTAGATGTAAGTTATTTAAAACTGTGTTTTCTCTTAGATATAGCTAGAAAATAAGAAGATTAGACTAAGTGTTTTTCTGTAATGTCAGAACTTTTCTATGGTATTATTTTAAGTATTTCTCTGTGATCTCTGAACTCTTGACTAGCACTGTGTAGTAAGAAGTATGTGTTTTTATTATTTATTATTAAATATTTTTAAACCTTTCAACTGTGGCTGTTTTGTTTTGAGATAATTTAAGCTCTAAGAGTACATTGGATGTCTATAGTGATGCTGTAACAAGTCGCTCTAAATGATGCTGTAACAAGTCACTCTAAATAAGTCTTGACTCTTAGGTCACACTTAGTATTTGGATAATAATATTGCACAGTAACAATTGGTTACCCTTTTAAGGGCCTTTGAGTAGCTGATAAATATTAACTGGGTGGCAGCAGTGATTTCTACCTTATAGTCTGGGTAAAAGGGGCACAGCTGGAGAACCTGTGCCAACCTTCCCCAGGAGTGTCTGTGTGGTTGTATAAACTCTTATCACAAAGTGTGTGCATGTCAGCTACTTGGGCAGGGACACAAAGAACTGGTTGGACAGAGAGGGTGCTAGAGGTTTTAGCCTGCCCACTAGGCTGCAATCTGGACCCTATAGCTGTGCCAGTGGGTAGACTTATTTGGAGACCTGTAGGGAAAGGGAGAAACCAGCCCCAGACTGACTGTGATCACTGTGTGCTTTTAAGGGAAATTGTACTTTACTGTGCGTGTATTTATTATTCTTCCCCTGTATGGATGCCCCTCACTGGTGTTAGTGGGGAGGATTGAGGCTCCTTGATTGCTGGGCCAGTGCATGGGCGTCACAACTGATAAACTTGCTGAGATGTTGGCAGTGAGGACATTTCAATAAGGGCCCTAGTCCTTCTACTGCTGACTAGTTTAAGTGACTGTATCACAAAAGAGGCAATACTATACCCTTATCTTCCATGTGCATGTTTCTACCCTCAAGATTTGAGTGCCACTGTCACTGGCTTAGGACTGCCAAGCACACATTCCTGGTCCCAGTCATTTCAGTGCCCTGCAGGCCTTCATATGTATAGTCAGACTAATGGAACCACCACTCTTTCTCTCATGTCCAGGATGGGTAAGCTGGTGCCAGCTGTTCAGTGCCAGCCTCCTTGCCCATGTCTTTCAGCACCTGAGAAGCTAGTTGAACTCTGGCCTTCTAGTCCCAAGAAAGTCTTTATCCCTGTATGGCAAATGACTGATCAGAAGCGTCTCAATTTATATAAAAAAGAACATTTCTCTTATAATGCCAGGCAGTCCATGGCTATTTCATACACTCTTCCATCTGTTCTATAATCTGCAAATCTTTTTGCAGATTTTCTTCCATCCATTCATCCATCCATCCTTCCATTATAAATTATTGCAGCCTGGCAAAGCAGCAGCATGTTTTGCTACAGGCCACCACATCTGATGCCCCAACACTATTTATCTTTGAATAATCATTAATGGTTAGACTTTGACTGTCACATGACTCTCATCAAACCAAATTTATTTGTAGTCTTCTGTATTTTTTGACAATCTTTCCTGCTGCAGTAATATTGTTTGGATAACTACTCAGTGTAAACCTATGCCATTGGATGGTAGATATATCAGTATTCCACAAATAAAAATATATTTGTTGGTATCCATTACTCTTTTACTGTTGACAAGATGTGGAATCATCTTGCTGTTAACTCAGATGCATCCCTGAAAAAAAGCATTCATTGTCAGTTACAATATCACTTACATTCACATGCTCTCCTTTTCAGTTTGCCTTTACATGGTTACTGTTTTCTGATGATGTCTTCTACAGACCCACTCATCATATACTTCCTTATCCTTTTTATACCTGATATCTGTCACTGGACAAGCTGCACACCTCCCTGTAATATTGTTACTGCAGCTTACTCAGATTGTTTCACACTGTGTGTAAATTGTGCTGCATTGGCAGTTTGCTCTGTAATACATGCACTACCCCATACAATACATATTTTGTTTAATATTATCCAAATTTTTGTTTTTATTTAGTGTTATTATTTCATATGTATCCCTGACAGCATAATGATTTTATTGTATAGGTTTGTTGAATGTTCATTCAGCATGTATAATACAGTATAGTCTTGAAAATAATCTTACTGATAGGTTATTGACAACAATGTGCAGTTAAATTGTGTTTATTCTTTTGCACACACACACACACACACACACACACACACACACACACACACACACATATATATATATATATATATATATATACACACACACATATAATATATATATATATATATATATATATATATATATATATATATATATATATGTTACATTTCGTATGTTGTGTGATGATCTGTATTTTGTTTTCTTCATTACTAAGGCATTTTTCTCCAACTGTACTAAAAAATGAAACTTCCCACATGAAAATTCCTAATCAGTAAATATAATTAAAAAAAAGAATGCATAAGTAGGACTGTGAAATATAAAATATAAGTAATTTTAGCAGTAGACATTAAGTAGAATGGATTTTTAGATAAAATTTAACAAAACATTTCATGTTAAACTGTTGTACATTTATTTGCATAAAGGACAGGATTTAATAAGCCATAGACAGCTTGCTGAAACCATGTGTGTGCCCCTTTATGATGTGTACATGACAGCATGCTGATTTGTATTCAGTAAGCAACTGTACACGATATGTAGAGTTGCATAAACATGGTAAACATTATGACATTCTAATTGCTGCATAAGCGGCTAAACTGTATGCTAATCAGCAAATCCAAGATTGTGGAGCTATTCAACACACTGTGAATCAAGCATGTACACTTACTGTAGCCTCCCACCTTGTACTTCAAAACCGACTGGAATACAGCCACAGAAACTACACTGCAGGGAAAATATGTTAGGGAATGCTGTTGCTCTTCTGCATGTGTACATGCAACAGGCTCAAGTCTATGCTGCTGCTGCTGCTGATAAATCTCAGGCAAGGAGGAGAAGGGTATTTAGACCCCATTTAACTTTTCATGGTCTGCATAAGGTGGAAATAGAGTGCTACACAGTGGATAGAGACATACTCCAGGAGCTCTGCAATCTCTGTTGACCTCACCTGAGACCAAGGGCAAACTGAGGGGATCCAGTCCCTGTGGAGACCAAGGTATGTATACCACTTAGAATATTAGATACAGGAACATTTTAATGACCCACAGGGGACATGCTGGGGGGTGTCACAGCCTTCAGCATTGAGGATAATTTCTGAATGCTATCCTACTCCTCCCTAATCTGAGGACAGGGCTAGAACTATGCAGGAGTTCTACCCCATAGCACAATTTCCTTAAGTCTTTATTGTCATAGACTGCATGTACATTGAGATCAAAGCACCACCCAGGGAACAGGAAGGATGCACACCAAAAAAAAAGGGGTTCCACTCCATTAACTGCCAGGTCATGTGTAATGCTAGGGGAATCATTCTGAATGTGTGTTCTGGCAACCCTGGCAGTTACCACAATTTTCATATCTGGCATACTTCACAGCTCTGCCAGAAGTTTTTCCAGGGGTGATGTTGCACAAAGCCATTTACTGAGGGATACAGGGTATGCACTTGAACAATGGCTGACGATGCCCATCAGAAATGCACCCATACCCACCAAGGAATGCTACACTGAGTCACATACTCATAGCATGTATTTGGGCTTTTGAAGTTACTGTTTTAGTGCCCAGATACATCGTGGAAGGGGGGGGGGGGGGCTCTTCAGTACAATCCCAGTACTTGTGCCAAAATTACCACAATCTATGCTATTCTATACAATATCATCACTGCTTGACATGGGGGTCACTTTTCTATTTTAATGAGAAACCTCTCCAGGGGCTGATGTGGGCACCAAGGCCAGTTTCTGTTAGATCACGCAACATCACTGGCATTTCCTGGTGGCTGATATAAATACCACCTCCACCAGTACTCCAGGAGCATACCATTGCACCAGCAGCTGGAGCAATGCTACCTGATGTGGATGGGCCATGTAATGCGGGGGCTGCAGAGGTAGTCCTACCAGGTTGTCTCCCAGAGTTGAGGGGTGTTGGTGCCGCAGTCATGGAGGGTTGGCAGGCTGAGCCACAGCAGTTGCCCCCACCTCCCTTTGTGGAAATGGATTTGGTTTGTTGGCAGAAAGAAATGACATCATAACTGTGTGTTTCTAGGTGACCCCCTACCCCTAAAAAAAAGATAGGGATAAGGGGTGGGGTGTGACAAAAAGGGAAAGAGAATATCAGAACCATGAAATATTGCATTCATTCTTTACTACAATAAATATACTTTTGTTTTCTTATTATAGTAGCTATAGAGCTTTAGCAATCCCAAAAAACATTTATGAATTGTTAGAAGTATTCCTTGGGATACACACATATTCCATATATGCTTTTATAAGACACTGCATATTAAATGAACACCATGGCATTCAAGCAAATAGTGATGCATTTCAAATGTAAAAATGCTACTTGCTGAATGTGAATCAAAATGTTATTGTGGATTGAACCAACATAATCTGAATACACTATTACTCTTGCCTAATGCAATTACCAAGAGCTACAGAAGAAAGTATGCATGTTTGCTGTTGCAGTTAAGATATGCATATTGAACTTGATATTGATCTATGGAATCACAATATATTTATTACAATCAGGGTCAGTTGTCCTGCATTCATACCTCTTGCCTCTCAGAGTCAATCCAACCTCTCAGCGTGCGATCCCCTGTTCACCAAAATTTCCACTGCAGCTGTAAAACAGAGAATAGAGAGGAGACATGAAAGCACTATGCATACCAGTCTTAATTATCTACAGCGTTACATATCATTTCAGGTTGCTTGATCTATATACTTACACAACTTGGGTGTTGTGTAAGTATATAGTATTTGAAGATGTGCACATCTGTGGTTCTTTCCTAATTCCCTCCTGCAAATTGATTTATTCTTCCCCTGTGTTCTTCCCTCTGCTTGCCCCCCTCCCATTTCATCAATTTCCTATCAACCCCATTATTACATATTTAATCTGGTCAAAAAATAGAATCACACGTAACACACATGGCCAGAAATAGCCTGTAGAAAAGCCTTCCCTTTTTGTCCTCTGCATTTGCATGGAGATTGGCATCTTGCACCAATGATGAGTGACGGTGAATGGCTGTTCATATCCTATGGCAAAACCTCTAAGTTGTCATTCTTCTATTTAATAGTATTTTATTTTACACATACAGAGAGTGTATGTAACATTAGTATATATATTAATACTATTTTATTAGTAAAAAATGTGGTTTAACATTTTAACTGTATTTTAATAATAGTTTTTATGTGCCATTATATATAGGACTGAGTGTTTGTACATTAATTAGATTAATTTAATGTGTTTATTATTTAATTAATTTACAAGGTGTATTTAAATGAGAGGAATGGTTGGTAGAAAGTATTATCTGATGAAGTCGAGTCTGATGAAAACGTGTTTAAAGAAGTTTGTGACGTTAATAAACTGTGTGGTGCTTGTGATACCTTATTGTGAGCTTCTTATACAAACTGCTTGGTGCTTCGTGAATATCATATTTTTCATTGAGGTGGGAGTTTCCTGGACTGGTTGCTGAATTTCATTTGAGTTTGTTTTTTACAGCAGTGTCTACAGTTTGGCTATTGGTATGGAAGCCAGTCCGGGTAATTCTACCGATAGAGAGGAATCGGAAGTCAGACCTCGGTCTGACTCAGGTGATTTCCGACAGCTCACGGGTCAGTTAACGCAGTTAATCAACTTGCTTACTCCTCTCGGTCAGGGGTTGCAGAACATAATTTCCGACCAAAAAGAGGTTTTGAAAGCCGTTAATTCACGCTTAACGGCTTCACCTGGAACATATGGTTCAAACGGTAGGAACCGTTTATCCTCACCGGAAGCTATTAGGCGCTCAGTTGAGAGCGCCAACGTCCACTTTCAAGGACTGGGTTCAGTCAAAACCTGCATTTCAGTTTACGGAACACAATCAGAGAAATCTTGAGGATACTTCTAGCTTTTTGGACAGCATGTGTTCCTTGGAAAGTGCCCTATACAGGTACAAGACTCTTGAACTCGATAACATGTATTTGCATGAATGTATCAAAAAACGTGTAGTACCTAAGGGCTTACGAGTGCATAAGTATCCCAATAATGTTGTTTTTGGAAGTGTTTTCCATTTGGATCTTATTAAAGCTTTTGATCAGTGTGGCTTCAAGATAGTTAAAGCTATTATTAAGAAGAATGAGATGGAAATTAAATCTGTACAGGCTGATGTTTTTAAATATAATGAAAATGTTATTAATGATCTCATGTTTACTGTTGAAGCAGAAAAACAAAAATATTATAATATTAGAAAACAGATAGACCAACACTGTGATTTTGTTATTAATCGTAAATACAAGAAACTACACAGAGATCTCAAGGAATACCAGGAGGGGAGACAATACCCCAATCCACCTGACTCTAGGAGTAGGTATTTAGTTAGAACGGAACAACAGGGAGGGGTTAGTGATAATATAGGACTTAGGTCTCCTACACCAGTATTCAATGGTCAGGAAGTCCATTCAGACAATTTAGAAGTAGACGATGGGGATTTTTTACCCAGGAGGTCCGAACGAATTCGCAATCAGGTGCAACACCAACAAGGGAATCGTTCGACCACATACCAGGAGAACAGGACCAATTATCGGGGGTGGAAAAGGAACAGGAACCAACATTGGTAAAAAATGGTAGCTTTTCAGTAACACGCATAGGCGACTATTATATGTATACTAAAGACAAATATCATATTTATAATTATAATGATATTCATGTAACTGACACTTGTTTTTCTTTGTTTACCAAAGGTTTTAAGTTTGTTCCTAGTAAAAGTAGTAATATGGTTAACACCATTTTGGATTTAAAGTTGTTTATTCGAAAAGTCAACCTACAGAATATGTTTGGGGACACTAATGTAGTTCCCGGGTTGACATTAAAAAAATCCAGTAGCTTTAATCCCCCATTGCACCCCCAACTTAAAAATCTGGAATCCAGGATTGAACAGAGGATCCGTAGGGAGCTGACCCAGGCTAAGTTTACCCCTAATTTGAGTAAGGAAGAGGTAGATCTACTGTTCGAATTAGGTCACAATCCATCCCTTAGGGTCATGGAACCAGATAAAGGAGGGGGTACAGTACTTATGAACCAAATACTATATGAAGAAAAGATGCATAATATTTTACATGATACTGGTAAATATATTCCAGCATCTATCAATGAGATTCATATTTCATACAAAAAAATTGATTTGGTGCTTCAGGACCTCCTGGATCAAGAAATCATTGAGATTGATGCATATTCCTATTTGGTTAACTCCAATCCAAGGGTACCCACTACATTTAGGGTACCCAAAGTACACAAAAACATAGAAGATCCTCCCCTTAGACCCATTGTAGCAGCACAGGGGTCTAAAACCCATAACATTTCAAAATTTTTGGACTGGAAGCTTAAACAGTTATGGGGGAGACAGGGGCATTTATTAAAAGACTCTTGGGAATTCCTAAGAAAAATTAACATGAATTTATTTAGATCAGATATTATTTTTTTGACTATAGACGTGGTCGACCTTTTCTCAGTTATTCCATCCGAAACAGGTTTGCTTTGGATGGAAGAAGCCCTTTGGGAATGCTCGGGGGTCACTAACAATGATGTTCATTTGGTAACTGAGTTATTGACCTTGGTTTTGGAAAACAACTTTATATATTTTGCAGGAGAGTATTTCAAACAGACCACTGGGGTATCCATGGGAGCCAATTGTGCTCCCACATATGCAGATCTTGTTTTATTAATATGGGAGAAAAAAATTGTTCTAAACAGTGTATTTTCCAAATATTGGATTAATTATTCCCGGTTTTTGGACGATATTTGTATTTTTTGGGTAGGGCCAGTGGAAAAATTGATGAATTTATTACTTACATCAATACCACTACTACATTCTTAAAATTCACTCATGAAATTACTTTTGATAGTGTGAATTATTTGGATGTTACACTCAGTAAAGAAATACAAGGGTTTCAGTCCTGTATTTACAGGAAACCCACATTTTCGAACAGTTATATACATTATTCGAGTACACATCCTAGGTTTCAAAAAAGGGGTATTTTGAAAGGACAATTTGTGAGGGTATCTCGTATGACTTCCAATGACCTGCAGTTCAGTTTGGAATGTGACAAATTGTCTCTCATGTTTCAGGATAGAGGATACCCTATTGCTTTGATTAACGATGTAAGGAACGAGGTACAAATGGCTAGACCTACCAGATTTTACCCAATTTTGGGTAAAGAGAATATAGAATCTAGTAACAACAATGGAGAAGTTGTTCCTTTTTCTTTTGATAATTTCAATTTAGCTTTTATTACTGAATATAGTGCCAATGCAGGGTACATCCATAAAATTATTGAAGGAGAATGGAAAAATTTCCAAGACCTTACAGATTTAAATAACCTTAAGGGTAAAGATGTGAAAACTATATTCAGGAAGGGTTTTAACATCAAGAGGACTTTAGAACAAGACGTTCATCAAGTATTCTCCAATGGTCAGAGGAAAGGGACATTTAGATGTGGTAGGTGTCCTCAATGTAAACACATAGCAAACACAGAATACATATATTTGGAGAGTAGGAACAGAAAAATCATGTCAAAAAGATTTTATAATTGCAACACCATGGGGGTAGTATACCTGGCTATTTGCCAGTCTTGCCAGGCATTTTATGTAGGCAAGACGGAACGACATTTAAAAAGGCGTATTTATGAACACCAGTATGAAATTAAAAAATGCAACAGTAAAAATGCATTATTTAGGCATACCACAACATGTGATGGGGCCAAGTTCATGTTTTTTTTTTGGAATCTGTTTCCAGGGATGTTCGGGGTGGACCATGGGAAGCCAGGCTGGCCCATAGGGAGACCTATTGGCAAATCTTATTGAATTCCAACAAATTTCCTGGATTAAATGATTTTATTTCTATTGTACCTTATTTAAAGATCAAGGCAGGGAAAATATAATATGAAATTACAAATATATACCCCATTGTAGGTTAGGAATGTGTATTTATTTATTCAGTCTTGGTATATCAGAACATATATATATATATATTTTTGCATATTCACAACATACATTATATTTTTTAAAAACAGTGTAGAAGGAAACATATATTGAGTACAGGTATGAGTATGTTAAGAAAGAATAAGTTGTCATTCTTCTATTTAATAGTATTTTATTTTACACATACAGAGAGTGTATGTAACATTAGTATATATATTAATACTATTTTATTAGTAAAAAATGTGGTTTAACATTTTAACTGTATTTTAATAATAGTTTTTATGTGCCATTATATATAGGACTGAGTGTTTGTTCATTAATTAGATTAATTTAATGTGTTTATTATTTAATTAATTTACAAGGTGTATTTAAATGAGAGGAATGGTTGGTAGAAAGTATTATCTGATGAAGTCGAGTCTGATGAAAACGTGTTTAAAGAAGTTTGTGACGTTAATAAACTGTGTGGTGCTTGTGATACCTTATTGTGAGCTTCTTATACAAACTGCTTGGTGCTTCGTGAATATCATATTTTTCATTGAGGTGGGAGTTTCCTGGACTGGTTGCTGAATTTTGTTTGAGTTTGTTTTTTACAGCAGTGTCTACAGTTTGGCTATTGCTATGGCAAAACCTGGTGAGTTTTTGCCATCATCTGCACTAATCCGGTTGTCTTCATGCAAAGGTGCTTAACATGTCACACTATAGGAATACAAAATTAAGGCAGAATAAAGACAATACATTGAAACAGTTACTGACATTTTTGTGCAGTGCTGGATGTGATAAAGTGTAACTTCCTATATAGAATGGTGACATAAATCACTTAGTGGAATGTTATATGCCTATGATATGTTTAATAACCCACATCTTAACATTTGCCAGTTATTAGTTCTCATGGAGATGTATTGGATACTGGTCAAAAATAATTCTTTGCATTGACATATGCCAAAGTTGTGAATTCTCATGGAGATATATTGAATACTGGACTATTTGGAGTGACATCCATCCTCACAACTATGACTTATTTATCCAACCATGTTCTGCTTATCATAAGCCTGTTGTCCTTCTCTTAACCCTTCTATATTCCAATTTCAGTCACTTCATGGAACAGATCATGGCAGATTAATAATGAGAACAGACCAAAAACATGTCCATGAATGTTCCTTTACACCAGTCATTGTTATGTGTATGTCCATCTCTACTTGTATGCCTCCCTTCACTCCCACCACTCTAAGTGTGCGTATCTGTTAGGCTGATGGATGTAATGGTCTCATAGTGTCATGACTCTGCTGATGGATAATACCAACATGTTACCTTGATCTGATAGGTTATCAGTGCTCCTGTATTGTGCAAGGTTTAACAATCTGCTGTAGGATTCCCTTTGTGTTATGTTCAAGTGATGATCAAATGTATAAATGTACATTTGCATCTTGTCAAGGCTTGGAACTCAGCAGTAGGTGATGGTCTTAAGGACTGTTTTCTTAGGGCTCTTTCTTGTGTGTCTGTTGCCTATCCATCTGTCTACATAAGTACAAAATTTCTGCCTATCAAGTAAACTGCAAGGTGGGCCACAACTGATTTAACTGTCAAAACTCAGTTCCCAGATGGCATCATTATATTTCAGATGTCCCACATCTTAATCAAATAGATGTATGTAGATGTATTAATAATTGTCACTCTGTATCTCCTCTATCCTTATCTCATGCAATTCATACTACAGAGCAGAACACGTTCTGATTGAGAAGACACATCATACCAACACACCATTAGGATGTTTATGAATGTGCCAGGACAGTACCTCCTATTCCCTCTACAGCCCATGTCTGTAATAACTTCCTCAGTCTCATCAGAATATACTGTAGCAACTTTGGTAGGATAATGGGTGAAATGTTCATCTAATGTGATGTGGAAACTGTCCTTACTGTAAAGAAGCAGCATACAGCACACACTTTTCAGAATATCTGGCCCTACAGAAATAGCATATCTGCTGAGTCATAATAATCCTTTCAGAAGAGGTGCCACCCCTTGTCATTTGTAGCAAGCTATATACAAAATTAACTTGTGATTTGCAGTGAAGCCTGCAAAACTGCTAGTAGTTGCAGGAGTGTATTGAAGTAGGCATTACTGACATGTACTTTAGTGTAGCCATGGTTGTCACATTCACAGTCCTGATCACATTTACTTAGCTAATGACAATCTGATGTCTTTTGTCAAAAAAAAGAATAATCTGGATTTTACCCCTGCCTCCCTTGTGATTTGAGCAAGAAGTCACTGTTCTTACACCCTGTGCCACAGTGAAAGCTAGGCAGAAGATGCATTTTCCCAATTAATAATTTCCAGAGTGGTGACGTCTGTGTACCATTGCTGAGCGTCTTTGCATGAAGGAAGGTGTACTCCATTACATTTTTCATTGGTTTCCTTAAGCAGAGAACTGCATTTGTTCTGCACTTAATGTCATGTAAATGGAGAAGGCAAGACCAACAGTTATTTGTGTTAGAATAAAACTTTGGCCCCAACATTTCAAAGATAGACTACAGCTTTCATATCATACTTGCTGCCAGCAAATTCTCCCATAATGTATCTTGAAAGACTGATACAGGAAACATTAGCAGAAAACAGTTGTATTTTGCAGTTAACCCCAATCAGGTCAGTTACTGTATCTCCCTATTGGTGTACAGTTTGGCAGTTCACACCAGTGGACACTGCTACTTTACAAGCCCAGGTTGAATTCCTAAAAGTTGAACCATGCATGCCCGATACTTTGCCATTCTCTGTACATATCAGCTTCTCAGAGATGCACTTTGTGAAGAGGTGTATAACATGCTTAACTTTGGTTACTGGGCTGTAATCCTCCAATACATGGAAATACATTCATAAACACAAGAAAAGGGCAATGATATGTGTGCTTGACTCAACACATACTTTCTGATATTCTTTTGTGCCGTGCAGCATTGCACTTGCAAATGATATATCAGTACTTGGGCTATTGTCAAACAGACTCCAGAATTACATAGCCTAACTGCATTGCTACACTTAGTTTGGGTTTATACTGAAGGTGGACATCGGTCATGTATGACCATATCCAATTAATATTGTCAGTAACTTGTATTAATGTAGACAACCTTTATCTGAACATGAAGACACATAACTCCATACTGGCATTTCCCAAGTAAGTGTGTGTGTGTGTGTGTGTGTGTGTGTGTGTGTGTGTGTGTGTGTGTGTGTGTGTGTGTGTGTGTGTGTGTGTGTGTGTGTGTGTGTGTGTGTGTGTGTGTGTGTCTCTTCAACTATCAGTCGGGAGACAATTTTTCACCAGGATGTGAGACCACAGCTATGTCAGACACTCTTCCTAACAGCATACAATGATGATGCCATCCTCTGTAAAGTGCACTCTGATGCATTGTAAGTTAGACTTCTGTGGTAACTAGTCTTACGTTGTGTGGAATACAGCCTGTATACCTAGACAGGTATGGTGCTCAAATCTGACCTCAGTAAACTTGTGTGTGTGGGTTGGTGGTATGTTATGGTCATTGTATGATATTTTGAATCTCTTCTCGTTTGACTCCTACTCAGGAGAACCTTTTTACATAACATCCTGAATCCAACATCCCATTTTTCCCCTCTGTCCAAATATCTTTTGTGTGGAATACTGAGGATGTCATCATCTAAAAGATGCATACACATTATGAAGCAGAGCAACTGCATGACCCTCTACAAGCCATCTCCAGACCACTGGATGTGTGATTTCTAAATCATGCATGGGGCGGTGCCCATGTCTCATATGAATGAAGACAGTCTGTAATGAAATCAAACACATATGCACATACCCCTACTATCTTCACTCACCTATTGATAGCAATTTGGGTTAAATGGGATAATAATGGCTAGGCTTGTATTGGCCCTCGGCCATTAGCCTAGTAATCTCCTATGACCCTATGAACATTGCACATGTTGATGATGTTGTCACCCATGTGTGCTATGTTAAAGTGTGGATGTACAACAGTGTATTCCAATCTGGGATTGGAGTTGCTGTATTGATGCCCACTGCTGCTATTTGTTTAGATGTTCCTTCTATAACAGCTGCAGTAATATGCTTCCAGATGACTGGGGACACGGGATGATGCTATATATATTGTTGCTTTACTAAGGCATGTGTTCCTGATAGTGGAGTATATCCACATTCTTCAGAGTTCTCAGGCAATCATCACAGTAACAGCTGCAGTATGGCACAGATGTGCATGTGTATACCTCACATATGGAAATGTTATCTGACATACAGCAGTATTATGTCACAGTGATTACATGTGCACATACTTCTGGGTTCATCAACATGTTGTACTGCTGTTATATACATAAATGTATGACACTGAGAGATTCACTTACAACCTTGGCACATTCATTGAATGCACTATTGTGCTGCTATTCACAAGGATTATACAGCTGTTTCCTAGCAGCATTGTTTGACTGTCAGCATTTGTGTCATTAACTTTTCTGCATGAACTGCATCCTCTTCAGTTGAAATGTATCCATATATGGTGTCAATACCCTAGCCTACACATTTGCACTGAATAACATATGGGCATATGATGTACAACTGATGTAATGCCATGAAATAGGTAGAGTTGTACGACTATGTTAACACTTTCACTGTGTCACATGTGATTCATACCCAAGGTTTTATTTGGAGGAGATGTACAGCTTGAAGTTCAACTGTAGCATAGGCTGCAACTATAGTGTGTCTGTACTGTGTCATAGAAGTACCACTCCATCTCATCAGCATTACCACTTGATAGTTTGCATGAACACATATACATGTATGTTAAGATTTTATGGCAGTATAACATTTTCACTGTCAATGTCAGGAGGACATTGATCATATGGCACATGTGTTGAGGATTGATATGTACTTATAGAGTGTGCTCCATATATTGTTTGGTATGTGTACAATATTACAGTGACAGCTTCCTCGATCATTGACACTTGATTTTGCACTGTTGTAATTTTTATGCACATGGGTATAGTTGAAGCATCACCATCAATCTGACATACTGCTGTACCATCATTATCATGGATCACTTCTTAATTCACACATTAATTACAGATGCTTCATATGATGTACATTGCAATTACATGTGGCAGATGCATGCAATACCCAGTTGTGTACAGGGAGTCCATTCATAATAGTATGGTGTTTGTATATGTTGTTATCCATATAGCTGATAGCTGTGTCAGGCAGGGATGCTTTTATCAAGCGTATCACATTTCGCACAGTGAGCTCCCACCCATCTGGCAGGCCATACAGACCTATTCTTTGGGATGCATACCCATTAGGATTTGACAATGCAGACTTCCCTTCATGGTATTTTACTAGATACATATGTGATACATCTTTCTGTGTTGCACCCAATAAATACACACCTCAGTGACAACATTGATGGCATGGGTTTGATTCTTGCAGGTGAGGATTGTAGCTTATGTGTCATGCAAACCTCTCGACTCACCAGGATTGGCCCTGATTTCAACATCAGGTTTATCACTATCCATCTTAAGCCCTCTAGAACTTGGTCACTTTTGGGGAAGGAGAGTTAAAATCCCCTTAAAAAATACTGGCAATCATTACAGTTGTACACGTCTGTTACTGCAGAAAATGTGAACTAAGTTACAATCACATATTCTGTCAATGCCGCAGGTTAATGGTCATAATATTTTGCAAGTGTCCGAAATTGTGCCTATTTCTTTCTACATTTGTACAGAAGTCTGTTGCTGTTTGTCCCTGTTTCGTTGAGTGCTATGGTGACATGCCAGTCATATTCAAGTAAGTCGATCTTCAGAGTATGCACATACCCCCTATTGTATATACTGTACTTGCCAAGGGTTCTCTCCAGTGAGCATATCACTGATGTCTATATCACACCCATTCATCTCCATTGCCATGTAACCTTGTGTGACTGTCACATATGTACTATCATGTGAGTTTATATCATAATATACTTGATCAGGAGATGTAAACAGCAGTGTGTACTGTGCTATCTAAATATGTACCTAATGTTATGCTACTGACCTGTTTTGGAAGTGTACATACATTGACATATCCTATCTTGGGGACTGCCATATTTGCCATGCCCTCTTCCACTTTATTCATTCCTTTCATTCATGTCTCTGCCCATTTTCATCAGCACACTTTCCCTGGCCAGTGTAGCTTTCCTTGTTGTTGCCCTTGCCGTTTACCCATCCCCCCATTCTGCAAGTAATTGTTTTAACATACATTGCACTCAGTACACTTTTCTTTACTCTGTTGTTACTGCTGCTATTGCATTATTTTCAACTGGTAGTCATTGTGGCTGTCCATGCAGTGATGCAGAGCAGGTTTGAGCATAGACAAACTTGAATATGTCTTCTTTCTGTGCTAGTGCTACTCTGCTTGGTTTCCTGGCCAGCATGAAACCATGCTTGTATTCATGTAAGCACGATGAGTAGCGTGAATATGTGATTAGCACTGCTGCACATTGTGCTAACATCTTTACAGACTTTGCGCAAAGCCTGCACAGAGTTTTTTGAATCCCAAGGTTACTGTGACATGTTCCTGTGTAGGACACCACACAGTAATTTTTGTCAAATCGCCTCAGCACAAGATGATGTCTATAGTAAGTAATATTGTTATATAATGGGTGTATTCGAGATATTTGTTATGAAGGCTAGTATAATAGTGGTAATGATTGCTTGGTCTGTGATGAAGCTGGATTTGCCCAATCACACCGGTATTAACTTACACAGCATTTTCCCACATGGTAAACTACACCAGTCAGGTACAACCTGGCTTCATTGCTGATTGAATAATGATTATCATTCTGTACCTGAATAACTAGCAGGAAATGTGTCTGAAAGGTAGACATTTTCTAAGGCAGGGGATGGGAGACCAGAAAATATATTCTACACTGGTATACAATCACATTGTCAACATGGAGAAGGAGAAGTAAGCATTTTTATTAGATGTAAATTTTATTTCTTTTATTATAAATCTTGGCAGATGGTTTTGTAATTGAGGAGGCCACTTCCATGGAAGGGATGATGTGTATTATAATAAAGAAAAGTGAGGAGTAGAAGGATGTAATAGACAACAGAACAATGACAGAACACATCTGACAATGGGCATGCAAGCTTTTGTTTGGACTGCAGCAGGAAGGGACTGTTGCAGACTGAGAGATGAGCAAACAGACCCAACAGCACCATCCATGAACCGCAAACTAAAAAATGAAGCTTAAACAGTGAAGGAGATAACTTGTATAATACTTTATACTGTTGAATATTTTTTTCAAACAAATGTAAAGTCCATGGAATTTCCTTGCCCTCAATAAAAGCATTACATATACATAATTCACCTTAGACTAGCAGAATCTCAACTTTTTCAGGGTACATATCTCTGGTACATGCTGAAGAAGAAATCTCAAAACTGTGTGTGTGTAGGGTGGAGAGCAGTGCAAAGTTATTTTATTTCAGTGGTGTCCCTATACTCATTGCCATATAGACATCTGACTGGTGATTTCTGCTTAACCTTCAGTGCTATGAATGACCCAGCACTCTTATAAGGTTCATAGGTAAGGACTAGGCTCGCCGCTCACTGCCATTTTAAGCCTAGCCAATTTCCCATTTTGTGCTCAAATTAACCTACCCCATTTGGTTATAGATTACCCTTCCCATGGTCAATGACTATATATTACCCCTAATGAAAATAACTGGAATCATACCACAGATAATTTGAGGGTGCACATGCATGGGATAAAGCAGTTAGGAGCTGCCTCCGTCAATTAGTAGTACAGGGAACAGTCCTGGAGCAAACTTTATGTTTCCTTCTCTTTCACTCTTTGAGCTTCTTCACCTAAAGAGAACCAGTGGTAAAGCAAGCACCTGTACTAGAGACCTATACCTATATTACTATATCAACATTACTAAATGTCAAGACAGGCACCTAGCCCAACATATTTACCATTTATGAAATAGTCTGCCTTGACATATCAAGCAGAGTACTTCAACAGTGACCATTAAAAATTGTAACCATTTGAAATGCCAAGAACTGCTTTGACAAGTTCTGAAGTACAAGAGAATGAATAGTTGAAAAAACTGACTTGCTTATACTAAGTCCAACATGGCCATTTCTCAGAATATTCCCTTTTCTCCAAGGTGTAGTGATCTTGGAGCTGGTATAGAAAGTGTGTGTGTGTGTGTCTGTGTGTGTGTGTGTGTGTGTGTCTGTGTCAGGCCTGCTCCTCTTATCATGGGGTGCAGGGAATATGCCTCTGCAAAACAAAAAACAAGTTTAAAGGAGAAGGTCAGTGTTCGATATTTGCTCTTCTCCTACATGTGTGTCTCTTTTTTGGTGTGTTGGCACTTGGAATTACAAGTGCTGACATTTTAATAGGGATCCTTAAAAACAGTATGGATGACAGGGTGGGTGATCATAAATTTTCTTTTAAGATATGTGAGGAAAATATACCTAATGGGGGACATTGTTAGTCTCCCATTAGTACCTGATGGCATGACTGAACTTCTTCACAGTCTTCTTAGCTGTTAGTTTAGTAAGAACCTATGATCCTGTTGTATTTAATCAAAAGAACCTTCTGGAATAAAACTGAAGTACACTAAGTCCTCTGCACACATGCAGTGCCACTGATAATATATGTCTAGTGCAGTTTATGCATAAATTCACCTGTTTCATTTTATGTAGCTTTCAAGTGCTTCATAGCTTATAAACAAACTGAAAATAAAAAAAATGGAGGAGAAACACCGCCTCAGACTTGTATACAGAAACATTTTTGGATAGCTTAAAAAACTATATTTTACGATTATGAAATGTACCTGTAAAACTGTAGAAAAGGACATATTTCATTACTAGGATAGTCTACTTGGGCAAAATGCATTTTCTGTAGAATTTGAGGGAGAAAAACTCCACAAAGTACAGAAAGTGCAAAGTCCAAAGAAAGGAGTTATAACATTCAGTAATATATAAGAGATAAAATGAAGGTGAAATGGAAATAACCCTACATAATATGTAATGGTAATGTGCCAAATATCAAAATATATGTCAAATGCAACAATACATACGTAGTAACTAGTACAGTTGGTTTTCTTAATTTAAGAATTCAGCTAATTCAGAAATTCCCACTTACCCCCCTGTGGAGGGTAAAGCCTAAAAGAGGATAAGGACCACCTCAGGGTGGTCGTATGATGGAGGTCTTGGGAACAGAGTCCTGTGGCAGCTCTAGTCTGTCAGGCTTTCACCGGTCAATCTGCTTTGATGTACCTTAAGAGTATGGGACTAGCTGTACAGCTATGCTAGTTGTTCGTGCAATGGTCTTCATTGGTGGAAAGATCTATTGCTGAAGCCTCTTTTGGAGCAACTTTTTGTTTCACCTGGAGTTTGTCATCTGTGGAAAAAAATTCTTAAGAACGTTTCTACTGTGGAGTCTAGGCAGTCAAACTGTATGCTGATGTAGAGCTTTAAGAGCCTTTTTTGGTAGAAGAAGACATTCAGGCGCTGTTCCATATGTTTTATTATGCTTAAGTTGCTTTTACAATTAATTTATTGTTGTCTGGTGATCCAACAAGTCTACCAGGAATGAAGACAGCACCACACTCAATGGGAGACTTATTGATATCAAGACTCCACATTCCCTTTCTGGGTTACAGGTGGCGCTGTTACCCCCGACAAAGCTCATTTTACTCATACTTACACTTTACTTATATTTTTTAACTTTAGTTTAACTTGAGTTTAATTTCATTTTATGTATATTTCAATACTGTATTTAGTTTAATTTTAGTTCAACTGTATTTAGTTTTATTTCATTTTACATACGTTTTAATAGTCTTTATCTTTTTCTGATTCACAAGGCTTAACTCAAGACATATTCCCTTTGGTGGCTCTGTGTGTGCGTGTGTGTGTGTGTGTGCGTGTGTTTGTATGTATATATATATATATATATATATATATATATATATATATATATATTTTTTTTTTTTATATAGTTTTATCTGGTTCTGACTCACAAAACATACTTCATGACAAATTCCCTTTCTGAGATACAGGTGGTGCTGTTCCTGACAAAGCTCATTTTACTTATATTGCTTAACTTTAATTTTAGTTGAATTTCATTTTATTTGCATTTAAAATTTTACCTTACTTTAGAAGGATACAAAAGCGCAGAGAGTTGGTTCAGTCTACAAGAGACTTTTGTAGAATAGAGGATTGCCTATTACAATCTGACCCACATACTGTTTATAACTTAAAGCCTTTCTACTATTTACAGAAGACAAATTTGTCTTGTAATCTGTTTTTTAGAAAATTGTCTATAATGCATGGTTTAAACTTTGCAATAACTAAATGGGAAGATCCCAGGGTTAACAGCCAAGAGTGACGCCAGAGATTTTTCAATACAAGCGAATGCCCACACCCCCCCCCCCAACACACACATCCTGATTGGCTATAACCCTGGAGACACACCCATCTTTTACAATATATAAGCTCACTGTCCAAAAGATAAAACATATGGAGCAGTGCTTGTCTTCTTCTTGTAAACCAATAAAGGATCTTAAACCTCTACATCAGCGTATATTTTGACAGCCTAGACTCCACAGTAGAAATGTTCTTAAGAATTTTTTCCACAGATGACAAACTCCAGATGAGACAAAAAGCTGCCCTGAATGAGGCTTCAGCAATAGACCTTTCCACCAACAAAGACGATCGAATGACCGACAAGCATAGCTGGACAGCTGGTCCCATACTCTTAAGGTAAATTAAAGCAGAGAGACTGGTGAAAGCCTGATACACCAGAGCTGTCACGGGACTCTGTTCAAGACCTCCACCATACAACCGCCCTAAGGTGGTCCTCATCCTCTTTTAGGCTTAACCCTCCACAGGAGGTTAGTGAGAATTTCTGAATTAGCTAGTTTGTTCCCCCCATCAATAGAGGGGCCATTCTCACATCCTGGGCTATCGCTTATGATCTGACTCCTCTAAATTAGGAATTCAGGGAAAATAGCTGGAGGTGAAGTTTTCGGATACATTAGTAAATAGTATAGTTAAATGAGGTCTATAAAGGAAGTATTAATTGAGCAAGATAAAGATATATTAAATAACGTAACATTTAAAACAGAACATATTTTTGTGAACTGGTAGTTTTATAGTAGGTATAGCTGAATGGAGGAGATGGAACAGTAATTGGTACCAAAAGAAAAGGAAAATGAAATACATTTTTTATTATGAGGAGGAGGAGGAGGAAGAAGGGCATGTGAAATGGAGATGAAATGGAGGGTGTTATTAGTATGAGTGAAAACATACAAGGGTGTGAGAAGAGTGTAGAACAAAATGTCAGACAGAAATGAGGGAAGACAGAGCAGATATGCTATTACAGAGTGGTATTATTAATTTAATAATAGCCTATCTGCTGTACTCACAATTGTATCCACTAACCCCAAGAATAGCTTATTAATGCCTGGATAAGGCTTCTTTGTAATTTCTTAATGCTTTTAGCTGTTCATTGTGGGGCCTGACAACCCCCTACCTACTATATATCAAAATATTTTACCTCCATGTTGCCCAACTTTCTCTTTGTGATCATTAATGGTTAATTTGGCTTGTCTTGGGGACTCTAGTACAGTCTGTACCCTCATTAGATGGGAGTGCTAGACCTTGGAGTGTATTATTACATTGTAAGCAATTAGTCAATGTTTGTGAATTTCTGAAAGTTCACAGGGGTACCATGTGCCCAGAAAGGAGGAACGTATACTATAATAGGCCCTTTGGCAATGAAAAGACTGTCTGTGACAGGTTTTAATAGAATTATATTATAGAGCTGACCAGTTTGTTTTCACATGTTCATGTTATGAAGTGTGGCAAATGCTGGCTATGCTAGGGAAATGTTGCAGTACCCCACTAGATGAACCAAGGGAGAGGAAGTATGCCTTCAGTATACCAAAAATACATTCAGTGACATTGTGGGCCTTAGTGCAGGTGATATTGTATTGCATTGCTGCAACAGTATCAATATTGTCTGCAGGACACACACACACACACACACACACACACACACACACACACACACACACACACACACACACACACACTAGGCTGGAGTTAAAGCTACATTCACAGTTTCTGTAATAGTAAACATCTGTGAGCCTGCACTGACCAACCAGATGGTTCAGTAGAAGTCACCTCATTGGTAGTAATGATGCAGCTGAGATAGCTGTCAAATATGGGAATTATAGGAACTGACATGGTGCTATAGTGGGAATCATGGGAACTGCCATGATGCTATAGACACAGGATCAGGGCCTGGTGAGGCCATTTTTGCTACATGTGTGCAATCTCTCACATCTAGTACTTCAGGGAGATGTGTGATGTTATAGAAATCACTTCTACATGAAAGTGATCAATTATTTGCTGGTCATTCATGTTAAGGAACATTATCCACTGTATAAGCCACCTTTCACTGTTATTGTTGACTTCCACGGTGAACATTCAGACCAGCCCCAGCAAGAACACAGCTCTGTGGCTAAACACAGACTGCTACAGCAGTTATCATTGTTATCATTTTCCTGTTATGCACCTCTGAAATGTCTCACATGCTGTGTGATTTGTGGAGTCATACATAGATGTGAGCAAGTTACTGCACATATGAGTATGAATTATGGTACTGTTTTTTTTCTGTTTACATTTGCATAGCATCACTGCCTCATATTTTTGTGCAACTACTTTTACACATCTTTGCACACTTTTTTGCATATACTTCATAATGCAGAGCTCAGTTTGCTACATAGTTTGTGTTTCTGAATTACCGACACTGAGCACATAATTGCCAAATGTGCAAAATGCATCTGCATACTAAACAATTTTCTCATGAATTCTACCCTTTATTATTATAGTATATATTAAAGACTGGAAAGCAGGATCACTATATGTAGGTGAGAGCCACTTATTGGTAGTTTTTGAGAGGGTAGAGAGCTGGAGATGATCTGTATCAATGGCTTAAATACACACAAACATATAACATAAGTTAATACAATAGTTGTGCACTAGAAAAAGGTTAGTAAGCTTTCATAGTTTCTGGATAATCTCTGCATCATAAGCTTATAACACTTGGATTGAAAGCTTTCAGTTTTCCATACGAATTAACATGATGCTTCTGCAGAGACGTTTAGGTATTCTGGTGCTGTTCTTTGATATGGTACCCCCCCTCAACATTTAGTTGAGGAGCAAAAAAAAAAAAAAAATGAAAGAAAAAAAGTCATCTTTTACTTGAGGATCAAATAATGTCCTTTAATACTGACCAAAAGTTTTGTTGTCTTTCTAATCTACCAGACACAATTGCTATATCTTTAGCCACACACAAAGTGTTTCAGTCCTGATGGGATAAATGCCATAACAACTGAACGGCACTTGCTGATCTCATCCCACTAACAACTTGAATTCGGGGTGGCTGCTGACCCCTTTGCCTCAACTTAGCTGTCTATGCCCCTGAGATTCTTGGGTATTAGTGGTAGAAATATAAACATTCTTTATTGTGCAATTGAAGAGTTTTAGTAAAGCACAGGATGAAAGGGATTTGCAGCTGTTTTTCGTTTTTGATAAATGTAGAAAATATGATTGCTATGCCATAGGAAGATAGGATATGTGAACACAGTATTTTCAAAACATAAAGTATAGTTCTGTAGGCAGTGGTAATTTCACTTTATTAAAATATGAAAGTGTGTCATATACTTTCTGTCAGAATACAAATAATGAAATATTGGTGAAGTTTGGGATTCTCCACATGGTTCCAGTGCTTGCATGCCATCATATTTCAAAGATACAGTTCTTATCATTTCTGTGGTTCTGAAAATTACAAGGTAAATACTCTATATAAATAGACAGCTCATGGTGTCATAAGCTTAGTTTTATACTGTTTCTGGGTAATATATGTTTTGTATGAAATAAATCCAAAATGTACGTAATGAAGGCACAGAGGAAATAATTTTACTCAAAATATCTGATATGGTGAGATTGCATGGTACACAGTCACCTTAAAAACAGGAACTCACTTCAAGAGATAGCCTACTATATACATATATTGTTTAGTACCAATGTGTCATGCGTTTGTGATGACATCGGGTAAGAAACACTAAAGACTACTCCTTTTAGCCTCAAATTTAAAAAAAAAAAAACGTGCTTGACTAATACGCTGCAACAATCATCCCGTGTTCTTTCACTGCATTATATGTAACATATAATATTAGAATATTTTTCAAGAGAAAAGCATACTGAAATGGTCTTTTGAGTGAGATTAGGATGATCAGTTCATTTTAACTGCAAGGCAAATGAGTCCATACACCATTTGTTACTTGCCAATAGCATCCTCCAATTATAGCCCCCATGGTAAGAAGGAAAAAGCAGGTTTGTCCATTTAATTTGTAAATATCTATCAGCCATCAAGGTTGGATATGAAGGATTTGAACACAAACGGCAACACCAGAACTGTTAAAACAAGACGGTCAACTCACCGTCCCAACTAGGTTTAAAAAGTAGCGTGCATGCTTAACAGTTCTGGATTTGAAGGATGTAAGTTTGTTGCTTTGCTTGACATACAGAATTTATTTATTCAAAGATGGGTAGATATTGATCAACAAATAAATTTGTCCCTCCGATGATTTTTTATATGTTGTAGAGATTTCAAGTCCTTAGTCATGGTATTTGTGGATAATTTCCCTTGCAGAGACGCAGGCATTCAAAGGCAGTTGGACTCCTGATAGCACAGAAAGCAAGACACAGGTCTGTTTGTAAGAGACTGAGTATATGGATAGGACTTCAAGCCTGTTCTGATAGGCGATGTCTTTGTTGGAAACCTCTGGGGCCTTTTCAGTTGTGTGATGTGTCTGGATATATACATTTTAAAGGGGATATTGTACTCTCTAATTCATTCAGAGGGATACTACAGATAAAAATTAGTTGTGTTAAACAAAAGAATTTTCTGACTACTGTTGCTGTATGGTGGTTGACTGAAGGAGCATTACTGACCAGGTACCAAATTCCCAGGCAGTGTGGCACAGAGGTTAAACATTGAAACATTGTTTGCTGGTACTCCAAAACTGTGCATTGATCAGGGTTTGATTCCCATGGCCTCTATTTTCCTACTGTATGACTTTGAGCAAATCAATTAACTAGACATTGTTTCTGGGTTGCCTCTAAAAAGGGACTGTGTGTCCAGTGGCCTTATTTGGTTTCCATATGTATCCTTGACTAACTTGCCAGTTTTGAGTGGAGTATTGCCTACACTCTACATTGAGGGAGATGTTTGTTTTTCAAGTGAGACAGTACTGTACATATTTGCATTTAACATTTATCCATTTCCTGTATGCCAGTTGTTTGTATGGGTCAGTTCTTGCTGTAATGAATCGGTAACAGGGGACTGGATGGCAATAACACCCAGCTTCCAGTTGTTATAAAAAAATAAGTCAGTCATGGATATGGATCTATGGTTTGGAGGTTTCTGAAGTATATACAAGAAAGTAGAAACCCCCTAGCACCAGGCCCTGAAGTACAGCACTAGTGACTCTTTTATTTTCTAAGGAGGCAACTGCCACCTAAACAATGTGGGTGCTGTCGTTTTACTAGTTTGATAATTACCGTACAATGTAGGGGTCAGCAATTAGGGATCTTGCCTTCTTAGAGGAGCTCTCTGCTTGACTTACAAAGCCATGTCTGACCCAGCTCTGTTAGAAATGTTACATCTAAAGAAATCCCAGTCTCTCCACACTACACACTCCAGAGACCTCAACTTCATTACCACAACCAACACAATAAGCTGGAGTTGCAGGTTCATAACCCAGAGACTGCCCATGCTATGAAATAGACTTCCCATACGTGTCAAACAGATTACCTCACTGGCCCTCTTCAAGGGAAATCATGATGAGTGGATGGGAAATAGAAAATTCACCCTGGGGATCATTCCAGTGGCTCTACTCGACAGAGGCACTGGGAACTAAGGTCAGGTGGCACGATGCCAGGGTAATCCTATGGGCTAGGCTTGTAAAGGCTCCAGGGCCATTAGCCTAGTACACACCTATGAATCTATTTGCAATACTAGTATGGGTAATGGTGTTAAATGCCTTGGCCTAATCCAGATAGACTGTATGGACAGAATGGCCCCTATTTACTGCCTCTCTAACTTTCATGAAGATGTTTTCCAAATTTACTAGACATGATCTTATCAAAAACAAATGGCTGGATGATAAGCTGGATGGAGGTTTTGATGTCATTATTTATAAAATCAGATATTATGCATTTGATCACCTTGCAGATGGGTCTACTACAAGTGCTCACATTTTATATGCTTGTGATATACTTGCTCATTGCCATGTGTTCCAATATGCAAGTCCTCAAACTACCACTGACTCAGTCTCCTGTAATTATTCAGCTCCTACAGCCCTAATAGAGTCCTACCTTTAACCCTAAAACTACCTTCCCACTCCCTACACCCCCTTCTCATTCCCTAAACCTAAAAACATCCTCCTGCTTCCCAACCCTAAGACATCTTTATACCCTCTAACCCTTACAGTCCTTTCCTGTTCCCCAAATTTAAATCTCCCTCCTGCTCCCCAAACCTAAAACTCTCTTCTCCACTTGTGCCCTAATACACACTCCCACTCTCTTACCATGGCTGCTGCACTTACCTCACTTAAAATCGAATAGTGTATTTGGTAAGCTGGGATAGCTGCTAGCCTGAACTTTTATTCAGGTTTGAGCATGAACAAAGGCCTCCTATATCTACACAATGCTCTCAAGTTCCTGAATTCAAGACAGTGGGTTTCAAGTGCTTGAGACTTGAGTGCTAGGAGAACACAAGATTACATGAGTGCTTGAGACTTGATTGCTTGTAGAGCACAACATTACACTAGTCAGGGAAAAAAAAATCTATGCTTCCCTGGGAATGTGGCAGGGCCACTTTTGTGGAGTAGCATAACAGCAGTTTTCCATTATTCTGGGATGTACCCCATGGCTAAGATAAGGTTAAACAATTTCAGTAGGAAATCTACCAGGACATGTTTGATGCTATTTATTAGGCATTGTCAGATTATGTGAACCCATGGAATTAGTACTTTTGCTTTTAGAGTTGGGATATGTTCCTTTATGATCTTCTACAGAGTAACAGAGTCAGAGTTTTGCAGAGTTTAAATGACTGTTACTGGGGTGAAATTTGCACTGAATCTATCTGCTAGTTTATGGGCTATGTCTTTCAGGTCAAAATGGATGGTACCATTTTGGATCAATTCAGTACACTGTTGGTTATTTCTTCATTTCCTGATAAATAAAGAATGATGTATAGTCGTCCTTAGCTTCCAATGACAGTTTTATTTGGCTTAAGTCTCCTTGGTGGTAACTTTTAGTTCCTTGCTAATCTTGTTAACGCAGCTTTTGTTATGGGATGACTTGGGTTTGTTATAGGATTTCAGATTTTTTTAGTCTTGCTGTTAAGCTAATTTATATTGCTGGGTCACTAGGCTGGTTTGTCCTTAAAATTCCCATTATATCTGATGATAGTAGAGGCAGACAAATGTAAACATGTAGACGGGAAAGGAACTTGGTGGCATAAGTATGAATTGAGGCTGCATTGGAACTGGTGTTATTACAAGTAATCTTTTGAGAGCTCTTCATAGATATTTATTAGGTTTGTACATCTGAAATCCTTAAATTCAAATATGATGACTCTAAAGGTGTTTGACACTTTAACAGAAAAATGACCAATCAGTTGTCAGATTTAACTATTAATGGGCTTATTAAAGGAGGGGGTGCATGTTTGACTATATTAACTAGGAAGAGGTCTAAAATGTTCTGCCCTTTAGTTGGCTGGTTTACTATTTGTTTTAGATAATTTCTATTCATTAGATTTAGGAATCTCTAGGCATACATAGCTTTAGAGGTGTAGGAAAAGCAGTTTAATGAAAGATATTTAAAATCCCCCCATCATAAAGGAATTTTTAATTATTGCTAAATTGGTGAGTACATTAAAGAATCTCTTGTTCTCTGGGAACATGAGAGGTGCCCTATAAAAGCCTTTAAATTGAGAATTTGATTTGTTCAGGATAAGTTGAAGTTCATTGAGTTTACTTTCTGGGTCTCTTGGAATCTGCCTGGAGATTATGCGGACTCTGACAAATGCAGAAATGCTATTACAGATTTCCCCAAGCCTGAATGCATGTTACATGCAAAATTTACTTACGAAGGGAGTACAGTCTCTGCAGTGAAACCAATTTTCAGTTACAACACACACATATGGATGTATTCAAGCTGCAGGAGAGCCTCAAGTCAAGATTCAGAAGTTCATAGGTTCATACTAGGCTAGCTGCCATTGCTGGCCATTTTAAGCCTAGTCAAATTCCCTTTCAAAGGTGAGAATCAAAATTTGTAACTCATGACGGTGAGATAACACCTCAACCATTATACTAATGAAACAGTTTATTATTTTTAGGTTCATAGACAAAAACTGGGCTATCAGTCTACAGACCATAAAAAGCCAAATAAGCAATTAAAGATCAGAATAAAATCCTGTACCACATACGTGTAAGGGGAAGACTTCAACCATTATGCCAAAATCCTCCACCAAAGTTTGTTAATAAAACTTCTGGCATTAAGAAACACTACCATGATGTCATCATATTTGAAGTTTTAATCAGCTGAATTTCTCTCTGTAATGTTGGTATGTCCATCACCCAGGCTGTCCCTAAGAATGCACTATGAAGTCAGTGAAGGCTTTAGCTAATACACAGAAACCATGGTCCAGGATCAGACAAACAGTAGGGAATTCATTTGTAAGAAATCATCACGTAAGTAAATCTGAAGCAAGCAATTCTGTGCAAAGTTATTTTTGTTGCAGATTTTACACTGCATATAAATATGTTAATAAAGAAGTTTAATCTTGGTTATATAGAAAGGGAACATAATATCCTCCAGTTTATCACCTGTCAGTAACATTATTTGGTTTACCTCACTACATGTAAAAATAATTACTTCTAGGAAGAAGGAAAGAGAAATCAGTTAAAAAATATCAAACATTTGAGTAACATTAGAGCTGTAAAATGAGGTATCATAAACCAATGTTCTGCAACGCATCCATCTGTACGAAACCAGTTTGTAGCTTTTTCTATTTTTTAGTTGTACAGAAGCTGTATGACAAAAAAATGGATGTGGTGATATGGATAATGAATAAAGTGCTCAGGAAAAGTTTTGTATCTATAGGTTGTAACGTCTGTAAAGCATGTGTGGATTCTATGGAATGATTTAAGTTAAAGCCATTTGTTAACTCTTTAAGTAACTGAATTCAGTATTTATTGGTGTTTTATTGACATCTTGTGGTGTAAATGAATATTGCAATTATGTTTATCACTGACATTTCGATATTAAAATGTTACTACAAAATACTATTTAATTTTTTTATTAGGAATATGTTCCGCATTCATATAGTAAATACCGTTGTTTTGAAAAGCTGTGCATCAGGAGCTAATGAAAGTATATTTCAGAAAATATTAAGTGACCAGTGAAAATTTTATTTCGATTGTGGTCGTGATGGCACTAAAAAGTATGAAAAATAATAAGGTGAACTATGACCAATGACTATTGATCCTTAATAAGATTATTAATGAAACTGTTTGGAATTGTATTGCTGTGCTAAAATTAGAAGAAAAACTGCTTTGGATTACTTGATGTGCTGTTTGTTTGTGGTGTAAAGTCTTTTTGAAAACACACTTCTCAACTGGTTTTCTTTTTGTATACTATGAAATCCCCCCATGCCATTTAATTTATTTATTTATTTTAAATTTTTTTACTAGGAAGGTTCGACTAGGCAGAGACCCATTTTTAGTGGAGGCTCGGGGAGAAAATCTTCACATACAACAACAACATAACAAAGAAATTTAAGGCTACTGATACATAAGTATAATGCATACAGAAATTTCAGAGCTTAACAAGGAAGAGGTACAAGCATACAAACAATTAATCCCTTTTCCCAACTGAACAATAAGTAGCAGCTTAGTAAAGCAAAATACATGCATTCATACAGCTATAATTCCCTATATGTGAAGTTTTAACACTGGTTTACAATGGAGCTCATACAGTATGTCATAGGAGTACTGAGGTTAACAGAGAGGTTAAGGTATTATTGTAGGATAGAAGTAATTAGTGTTTTGGTTTACAGAATATATAGGGAGCAGAAAGGAAAGGTATATGGGATATCTGTAAGACAGAAGTACTGATAAGTTAAAACAGAAATAATAGTATAGGGTAGCAATGTTTGGCATGAGCAGAGCCATATATTGGACAAATGGTTTTTGAGTAACTTTTTAAAAATTACATTTATGACATTTAGATGTACCCGTCAAAACTTGGGATCCAGACATAAAATGTCGAGGAAATTGTCATTGTTGTCAGTTTATAGATGAGTATAGGTTCTTTAGGCACCCTGTCATGGGCTACTTGTGGAAGTTGAGGGCATCTGCTGATTGCTCCACCAGGAATGTGGTTTATTTAGCACATTGTCAGTGTTGTTATAAATTCTACGTTGGTAAGATGAACAGGAGCTTAAATGAAAGGATTAGGGACCATGTGTATTGCATGAAGAAGCAATATGATTTTAGTGCCTTAGCGAAACATGTTTTGTCCACTGGCCCTGAACATAACTTTGTCTTCCAGGTATTATGTGTGATCAGCCCAGGTCTGCGAGGTGGTGATATAGTGACTCATACTGAGGTGGTCGAGTTTGAGGGATCTTGAGTTTGGGGGCACACCTAGTTATGGGGTTGAATGATCATATTCCCATTAAGCCTGTATTAAGGAATAAACGGCTGTAGGGTGTTTATTGTCATTTGTTTACATATTTATGAATATCTTTTGTGTTTTATTTATTTGTGCTAATGTTTTTATTATTATTTTTTATTTTTTATCAGATTTTATGCTAGTAAATATTATCTACTTTATACGCCTTTAAGCTGACAATGTGGCTGCATGAATGTTTGTTCTACTGGCTGTTGAGCTGTTTGAGATGATGTCATTTGCATATAAGTTATTCTGTCTCCATTCATGTTTGTCTGAAGAAGCGGTATGGTATTACGGTGAAAGCGCTAACTTTCTTTCTCTGCAATAAAGTTTTTTGGTACGATTACTTGCTGGTTCATCAAGTTTTTGGATTTAGCTGCATATCGAGCTGTCTTCTGCCTGCTTTGGGGAATTTTACAGTTTTACAGTTTTGTTTGGTTGCTGCAGTTGGGTTTGTTTTTGTTATTCATACTGTTTGCAGCTATGGTGGAAGATGCTTCAGATTTGAGAAATCTGCCTATAATGAATAGACTACATAATTTTTTTAATATTCAACAAAATCCTCTGAGCATGGGGGATTTGCGACTGGACACTGATCAGAATTCTGTGTGTACCATGGACAAGAAAGCTTGTGAGGTGAGAAAAAAATCTTGACAATAATTTATACAAGTTTAAAAGGTTACAATGCCAACGGTTCCACCTTGAGGCCTGTTTGGAACATCATGTTATACCCAGAGGCATGCATGTCATGAACATACCAACCTATGGGAACACCTGTCCAGATCTTTTGGCCAATTGGCAGAAGATCAATTTGGACACAGGTTGTGCCTATTTGAAACTTTTGATCGAGTACTTCTCACCTGTTGAGGCTGAACTAGCCAAACAGATTAGAGAAGAGCAGCGTGAGCTGACACAGTGTTTGGGATTGGATGTTTCAAATATTTTTTCTTAATGACATCATAGAAAAAGTGAATGCATATGAACAACATTTCCTAAATGTGAAAAAGAAAAAGCTGGTTCGGGACATCAATGATTTTCATAACCAGCACGTCTTTGCATGGCCAAGAACACAGCATGCTGCTAATTGTACTGATAATAGAGATTCTTTTGTTCCTACTGAGGGGGCCAAGAAGTGGATTTTCGCATCATCCACTTCAGTTTCAACCCCTGTGCAGGGGGCTATTGTTGAGCCCCCTGATACCATGAATATGATTGGGAATTTATGCACTGAAGTGACTTCATCGGAGCCTCAGAGTTCGGTGTATTCTACACCAATGACGGACTGTCCTGGTATTACCAAAGGTACTGAATCAGCTACCCACAATGACTTGGGTCCAGTGGTTAGGAGGAAGATACTGCCCCCACAGTCTCCGCTGGATTTTCCAATTCTGCCCCTACCTATTCGTACGGGGAGGAAATACTCTTTTGACAACGAAACACAGAAAGGACAGAAATACAAAGAACCTCCTTCTGTCCAACAGAACCACTCCTTGAAAAAGATGTGGGGGATGGGAGGCACAACTTAGCTTGGAATATTTCCAGACATGTTTTAACATAGCATGAATTGTCAGTATTGTCAAAAGGGTTATCGTTTATACCTGCAGCTAAAGTAGATTTTGTTGACTGTATGATTAATTTACGCTCGCTTGCACGTTATTTGTCTTTACGTATGTTTTTTGATGATGGACCTAATATTTCTGAGAGGCAGGATACTGTATTTAAGGTTTTTAGGAAACCCAGTGTTTTTACACCAGCTTTTACACCAGCACTTAATGTCTTCCTCACAGTTTGTGAGAAAGAAATATATCAAGTTATTAATAGAATACAGATGATACTGCGGTGGTGGTGCTGCGGTAGCGTTGTCGCCTCACAGTTAGACATTGCCCATTCGATTCTCAGTTAGAGCGTCTTCTGTGTGGCGACATGCATGAATGGGCTTTCCTTCATTGAAGGTTGTGCGTTAGGCCTGACAAGCCAGTATGTAAAAATCTACTGCCAATCATTAGCGGACTGGAGTTCCGCTGTGGCGACCCCTAACTGGGAAAACCCAAAAGACACAAACAAACATTAACAGAATACAGATGACAAGTTGTAATAATCTGACTAGATTTGAACAACAAGCCTTGAATGGTTTAATTAAGATGAAAATATATCTATCTGCCCGGCAGACAAAGGTGGCTGTGTAGTGATTTTAGATTGTGGATATTATTACGAAATGATGAATCAGATGTCTGATACTAAAACATATATTAGTGTGGAAGTTGATATTGTAAGTGTGATGAAGAATAAAATAGATAATTGTTTACTTGAATGTTTTCATCTAGGTCTACTTACCAAGGAACTATTTGATTATTTTATTACTGAATTTCCTGTCATTCCTTGGATCCATGGCTTACCCAAGATCCACAAACACTCTACACTCCCACAGTTTAGACCGATTGTAGCTAGGAGTGGTTGGTTGACTCAGGCTACGTCCATTTATTTGGACAAACAACTTCAAGTAGCTCTTGACATGAGTGACGTTGTATTGAAAGATACTGAAAACTTTTTGAGAGATTTATATAATGTGACCAGTGGGGGGGATGCATCGGATATTCAATTTTTATTGACGATAGATGTTATATCTATGTTTACTTGCATTCCTAACCAGGAAGGCATTAGTATTGTTAGGGCAGTTTTGGCTAGGAGTAATAAATTTGACATGAAGCCTATTGACTTCCTGTGCATGCTTCTAGAGCTGGTCCTTGAACACAGTATCTGTATGTTTCAGGAAGAATATTACTGGCAACAATCTGGCGTGGCTATGAGGACCAGCTGTGCTAATTCTTACGCCAATTTGGTGATGTCAGAATGGAAATTCCATCATGTATTGGGACAATATAGAGGTCATATTGCCATATATAGACGTTTTGTTGATGACATGTTTATTGATTGGAAAGGCAACAAGCAAGAGCTTGACTTGTTTTTATATTCTGTAAACAATAGTAGTAATTTTTTTAAATTTGCCCTCACTTGTTCCCAAGTTACTGTTGATTTCTTGGATGTGAACATCCGGCTGGAGAATGGCAAAATGCTGACCAGGAAGCATAGGAAGGACTGTTGTAGACGGTCATATCTCCATAGGCGGAGTATGCATCCACAACATATATTTGGGAACATTGTGAGAAGTCAAGCCTTCAGGATCTCGAGGTTGTCATGTACTACCTCTGACTTTGAAGGAAGTTTGTCAGATTTGAAGAAAGAGTTTGCCGTCAGGGGTTACACCCAAGTTGAAGTTGATCAAGCTTGTGCCAGAATAACCAACAAGCATAAAAGTAGAGTGTGTCCGTATTTTTCTGCTCTGTATAGGCAATCAATGAGATCACCATGTAGGTATTGTTCTCCCCCTATTGTTTTAAAATTCTCCCACGGTGTTACTATGGTGAAAGATATAGTTACCAGGAACTGGCATATTTTACAGACTGATAGCAGATGTTCCAATATATTAGCAGATGGCCCCAGATTTGTACACAAGAACCACAGTAATTTAAGGCAACATTTATGTTTTCCCCGGCATGTTATGTCTGGATCCCAAGTTTTGATGGGTACATCTAAATGTCATAAATGCAATTTTTGTCAGTTTATAGATGAGTCTAGGTTCTTTAGGCAACCTGTCACAGGCTACTTGTGGAAGTTGAGAGCATCTGCTGATTGCCCGACCAGGAATGTGGTTTATTTAGCACATTGTCAGTGCTGTTATAAATTCTACGTTGGTAAGTTGAACAGGAGCTTAAAAGAAAGGATTAGGGACCATGTGTATTGCATGAAGAAGCAATATGATTTTAGTGCCTTAGCAAAACATGTTTTGTCCACTGGCCCTGAACATAACTTTGTCTTCCAGGTATTATGTGTGATCAGCTCAGGTCTGCGTGGTGGTAATATAGTGACTCATACTGAGGTGGTTGAGTTAGAGTGGATCTTGAGGTTGGGGGCACACCTAGTTATGGGGTTGAATGATCATGTCCCCATTAAGTCTGTATTAAGGAATAAATGGCTGTAGGGTGTTTATTGTCATTTGTTTAGATATTTATGAATATCTTTCGTGTTTTATTTATTTGTGCTAATGTTTTTATTATTTTTTTTAATTTTTTATCAGATTTTATGCTAGTAAATATTATCTACTTTATGCGCCTTTAAGCTGAGAATGTGGCTGCATGAATGTTTGTTCTCTTGGCTGTTGAGCTGTTTGAGATGATGTCATTTGCATATAAGTTATTCTTTCTCCATTCATGTTTGTCTGAAGAAGCGGTATGGTATTACGGTGAAAGCGCTAACTTTCTTTCTCTGCAATAAAGTTTTTTGGTACGATTACTTGCTGGTTCATCAAGTTTTTGGATTTAGCTGCATATTGAGCTGTCTTCTGCCTGCTTTGGGGAATTTTACAGTTTTAAAGTGCACAATATACCACTCATTTTGTATTGCAGTCAAAATGCCCTCTAATTGTGATTTCATGGGTGGAGATAAAGCAATCCTTCTTAACAAGAATATGTTGACATTGAGGGGAATTCCTGCATTTGAACATTCTAGGGTTTTTCATGTTAATAATTACCTTGGGAATACTCAACCCTTTTTTTTAAATATTGCCTTTAAATTCTTCCCCCTTTTATATACCACATGTGGATGTAAGCCAGCCTTTTCTATTATCCCCTGCTCACTGAAAGATGCCTAAGAAAAAGAATGTATGAACATTTTTATAATATTTCTAGGCAGAATGTAAACAATGCTCTATAGTGACACTCTTTGGAGTGCCCTAGTTATAAAAGTTTTCTGTTTGCCATTCTTGAACAGATGATGGGGAATCCAAGAGGGTGTGACTTCAGAAATTATTTGGATGTAAGAGAAGCTTCTTGGCAGATTCAGTTAAATGCATTGAGTGCCCGTGGGTTGAATGACATAATCACTTTGCTACCGTTTTTAAATACGAGAGCATTAATGTCCATTTAACATGTGTTGACTGTTTGGTTACTTTAGTCATTCATTTTATTCATGGGTTATGTTGTTTTTATATTAGATTACTAGTTATTTTAATGTTTTATGGAAGGCACATTCTATGCTGGTTATTTTTAGTGAGTCAGAAGTTTTTTGAGTGATTTTCCTTTAATTTTGTTAATTGGTTCGATTATTAGTTAATTAGGTTGCTATAAATATTTGGTTGAAGCTGTGGAATAATTGATTCTGAAGAAGTCCCATTTATAGGATGAAAGCGCTCAATCATAAATACAAATACAATTAAAGACGTTTTTTATGTTTTATCATGCTTTTTTTATTCTGTGGTGCCGGACGATACTGTAATGTGTTTTACTAGTTCATTTTTCAGTATTGGAGATCGGTTTGTTTTAAGTTTTCTGTATTCAACACTTCCATGATGGCATTTGATGTCTCCTCTTCCTTTCCCTTACTACCCTATGTTTTTGTAGTAAGACTTTATCGGTTATTAATTTAGCTGTACAGTAATATATCCTAGTTACTTCTGTTATATCACATGAATTACTATGGACAGTCCTAATTACTGTGTTCATTTGTTTTATCAGACTTCTAACGTTTGGGGGTTTATTGACTTTCTGTAGTCTATGTCTTTAATTGATCTTAATATGTCTATCCATTTCTATTAAATCAAGCAACTCTTCTTTTAGATCATTTTCTTCTAAACTGAGGGCACTTTCTTTGTTCTCCATTTCCTGCAGGCATTCTATAGAAAGTTCCAGGGCATCTTCTTGTGTCACATTCTCTTCAATTGTATCCTGTGTCATCCATTGCTCTTTGATGTAGGAGTTCACTGGCCTGTCATTCGACAAAACTGCCACAGTTTTACGGTCCTTCTCTTGCTGTGCAACTCCATCTGAATGCTACTATGAAAAGCTCCAAAGTATCTTTATGTGGCAACTGATCAGATGTTTCCCCCTCTGCTGGTTTCTTCTTAATTTGAGGATCCATTGCTCTATCCTGCTGTGATGTTAGATTTTCTACACTAAATCCTTCACTTCACAGGTAATCCAAACCATAATATCTAGTTCTTTAACTTCTCCATTACTAAGCCTCTTTTCTACTTTTCATCTTTGTTTTCTTCTTTTTGGTGGTGTAAAATTTTCCATGTCTGGATTCCTTTGCCTGTATTTCTCTTCAAATATGTTTGGTGCTACTCTTTTTGCATTGATTAGTTTTGGTTTCTCCTTTACACAGATATTGCACCATAGTAAATCTCTTTTTCTTTCCCATGTCCATATTTCTTCTTCAGATGTCTCCTTCTCCTCCTGTTTCTCCTTATTTTAAGAACTCATTGTTTCATCATGCTCTGATGTAACCTGTATCAGACTTTCTGCACTAAATCCTTCACTTCGAAAGTATTCCATAACTTCATCTTCTAGTTTTTTTTTTCAACTTCTACTTTACCAATCTTCTGTTCTCTGTCCCCTCTTTGTGATCTTATATTTTTTTTATTGTGAATGTTTTCATATCTGGATGCCTTTGTATTTTTCTTTGAATATCTTTGGGACTGCCTTTTTGTTGATTAATTTAGCTTTCTCCTTTGCATAAATATTGTACCATATTAGATCTTTTTCTTTCCCATGTCTATATTTCTCTTTTATAACATTCAAAAGTCTCTAGATTTTGTTTTTTGTATTTTCTCACTTCCTCTTGGCACTTCTTTTTCCAAACGGTCCAAGGTTTCTTGGTCTATATAATGTTTTGCATAAATCTGCTGTATTAATGAACACAATTTTTTATTTGAATCTTCTGACAGTTTTTATTGTGGAAATATTTTTCTTCTAATTTCTCTCTTAATTTTTACGCATATCCTCTGTCTGGAATTACTGGGCTTCTAGCATAATAGTATTAATACATAATTTCTGTCTTATCCTCAATAGTCTACTATATTATCTTTATGGCTCTTCTTTATGGATCTTTTTTGGCCTATCAGTTTTTGTGAAGCCCGGGTTAACAATGACCACCACCAGTACTGTTGGCCAACAGGGTGCTGGTGGAAATTGGGCTACTGTTGGCCGAAGGAGGAGAAGAGGTGGAAGGCATGGCCGAAGGCAGGTAAAGGCTAGGACTGTGATAGTGAGGGTCGGAACTTTGAATGTTGGCAATATGACTGGTATAGGGAGAGAGCTACCTGATATGATGGACTGAAGGAAGGTTGGTATATTGTGTGTGCAAGAGACCAGATGGAAGGGGAGCAAGGCTAGGTGTATCGGAGGCAAGTTCAAATTGTTTTATCATGGTCTGGATGGGAGGAGAAATGGTGTAGACATTATCCTAAAGGAACAGTATGCTAAGAGTGTTTTGGAGATGAAAAGAGTGTCGGATAGAGTGATGTTTATGAAGCTGGAAATTGATGGTGTAATGATGAATGCTGTTAGTGCATATGCTCCATAAGTTGGGTGTGCAATGGATGAGAAAGAAAAATTTTGGAGTGAGTTGGATGAAGTTGTGATGACTGTACCCAAGGGTGAGAGACTGGTGATTGGAGCATATTTCAATGATCATGTTGGCGAAGGGAACAGAGGGGATGAGGAAGTGATGGGTAGGTATGGTGTTAAGCAAAGGAATGCAGAAGGTCAGATGGTAGCGGATTTTGTGAAAAGGATGGACATGACTATGTTGAATACATATTTTAACAATAGGGAGTAGCATAGGGTGACATACAAGAGTGGAGGAAGATGCACACCGGTGGATTATATCTTATGTAGAAGGGCCAGTCTGAAGGAGATTGGAGACTGTAAAGTGGTGGCAGGGGAAAGTGTAGTTAGGCAGCATAGGATGATGTTTTGTAGGATGACATTGGTGATCAAGAAGAGGAGGATGAGTGTGAGGGCAGCACCAAGGATCAAATGGTGGAAATTGAAAAATGGTAATTGTGAGGTGATGTTCAGGGAAGAGTTAAGACAGGCACTGGGTGGCAGTGAAGAGTTACTGCATAGCTGGGTAACTGCAGCAGAGCTAGTAAGAGAGATGGCTAGAAAGGTGCTTGGTGTGACATCTGGAAAGAGGAAGGAGGACAAGGAGACCTGGTGGTGGAATGAAGAAGTACAGGAGAGTATACAGAGAAAGAGGTTGGTGAAGAAGAAGTGGGATTGTCAGAGAGATGAAGAAAGTAGACAAGAGTATAAGGAGATGAGGTGCATGGCAAAGAGAGAGGTGGTGAAGGCTAAGGATAAGGTGTATGATGAGTTGTATAAAAGGTTGGACACCAAGGAGGGAGAAAAGGACCTGTACCAATTGGCTAGACAGAGGGACCGAGCTAGTAAAGATGTGCAGCAGGTAAGGGTGATAAAGGATAATGATGGAAACATACTCACAAGTGAGGAGAGTGTAGTGAGCAGATGGAAAGAGTACTTTGAGGGGCTGATGAATGAAGAGAATGATCAGGATAGAAGGTTGGATGATGTGCGGATAGTGAATCATGAAGTGTGGTGGATTAGCAAGGAGGAAGTAAGGATAACTATGAAGAAGATGAAGAACGGAAAGGCTGTTGGTCCAGATGACATACCTGTGGAAACATGGAGGTGTTTAGGTGAAATGGCAGTGAAGTTTTTAAGTAGATTGTTTAATGACATCTTGGAAAGTAGGAAGATGCCTGAGGAATGGAGAAAAAGTGCTTTGGTACTGATTTTTAAGAATAAGGGGGATGTGCAGAGCTGTAGTAACCACAGAGGGATTAACTTGATCAGTCACAGCATGAAGTTATGGGAAAGAGTAGTGGAAGCTAGGTTAAGAAAGGAGGTGATGATTAGTGATTAGGAGTATGATTTCATGCCAGGAAAGAGCACTACAGATGCGATGTTTGCTTTGAGAGTATTGATGGAGAAGTACAGAGAATGTCAGAAGGAGTTGCATTGTGTCTTTGTGGATTTAGAGAAAGCATATGACAGGGTGCCTAGAAAGGAGTTGTGGTAGTGTATGAGGAAGTCAGGAGTGTCAGAGAAGTATGTAAGAGTGGTACAGGATATGTACGAGGGTAGTGTGACAGCGGTGAGGTCTGCGGTGGAAGTGATGGATGAGTTTAAGGTGGAGGTGGGATTACGTCAAGGTTCAGCTCTGAGCCCTTTCTTATTTGTAATGGTGATGGACAGGTTGACAGACGAGATCAGACAGGAGTCCCTGTGGACTATGATGTTTGCAGATGACATTGTGATCTGTAGTGAGAGTAGGGAACAGGTGGAGGAGACCCTGTAGAGGTGGAGATATGCTCTAGAGAGAAGAGGAATGAAGGTCAGCAGGACTAAGACAGAATATATGTGCGTGAATGAGAGGGAGGATAGAGGAATGGTGAGGATGCAGGGAGTAGAGGTGGCGAAGGTGGATGAGCTTAAATACTTGGGATCAACAGTTCAGAGTAATGGTGAGTGTGGAAGAGAGGTGAAGAAGAGAGTACAGGCAGGATGGAGTGGATGGAGAAGAGTGTCAGGAGTGATTTGTGACAGACGAGTACCAGTATAAGTGAAAGGGAAGGTCTACAAGAGGGTAGTGAGACCAGCTATGTTATATGGGTTGGAGACAGTGGCATTGACAAAAAGGCAGGAGTCCGAGCTTGACGTGGCAGAGTTGAAGATGTTAAGATTTGCACTAGGTGTGATGAGGATGGACGGGATTGGGAATAAGTATTTTAGAGGGTCAGCCAGGTTGGAAGGTTTGGAGACAAAGCCAGAGAGGCAAGATTACGTTTATTTGGACATGTGCTGAGGAGGGATGCAGAGTATATTGGGAAAAAGATGCTAAGGATGAAGCTGCCAGGTAACAGGAAAAGAGGAAGGCCTAAGATAAGGTTTATGGATGTGGTGAGAGAGGACATGCAGGTGGTTGGTTTGACAGAGCAAGATGCAGAGGACAGGAAAAAATGGAAACAGTTGATCTGCTGTGGCGACCCCTGGTGGGATCAGCCAAAAGAAGAAGAAGAAGAAGTTTTTGTGATTTTTGTGGACTGCTAATTCCTTAAACAACACGGGGGTCATCCTCCTCCTGGGCCTGGCAGTAAGATACGTCTGCTGATTTTAGATATCTTTCTGATTACTTGTATACATTTAAAACAGTAAAAAAGTTAATCACTAACATTCCAAATAACACATTTTACAGTGCCCCCCACCTAGTTCCCTTCAACCTCCCGGCATTCCCCATGGACTCTGTGAATTTCTGAATAGTTATCCTCCTAGTATACCTCTCAACTGTCTAGATTTCTGTCTCATATTTTGGTGTGTTTCTCATAAAATGTGTGGTTTTCTCACAAGTCATTGAGGTCTGAAGTCACTAAATAACGACAGAGTTTGGAATTTCAGACTTCATATCATTCTGAAAATGTATGCTAATATAAACCCTTTTGTTCGACAAACTCTTTAAGTTTATAACAGAAATATTTCAAACCTGTCTGTATTTTTTGGGCCTTTGTCCCTCTCATTATGTTTGTCTTTGTCCAGATTCTTGTACTAAGTCCAGGTCCTTTGAATATTTACTCTTGACCTTGTCCATAGTCATTTGTTTTTTGTTTTTTTTTACTCTTAGACCATCATGATCTTTCACAGAGTCATTCTTTGTGTCTACACAGCAGCATTTTCTGCAAATTATCTTTATTCCTGGATTCCTCATCCACACTTTCATGTATCCAGTATGCTAGCATGTCAGCTAGCTACATTTCTTCTCTCTACTAATTCATTTTCCATTCCTCACAGGACTAATGTAACGCATGACCTAACTGTAAGATTTACATGAAACAGATACATATAATAGCTATTCATACACATATAACCACCCCCCCTTATTTTCTTTTTGTACAGCCATACAACATTCACTTGCTAACACCACAGTAACATCTTACAGTACTGTGAGCTGTGCAATATACCTGCATACAGTTCTGTATCTATAATAAAGTTTATATTGCACATTTAACCATTAATAATGTATGCATCTCTATAAATACTGTTTTGAGTTTTTGTAAACTTTGTTTTGTGATTTACTTATTCAATGTCACATCTTAAATATGTTTTGTGCATGCAGTCTTTGCCAAGTGCCTTAGTGACATTTTTTTTTTCTTTTTTGCATTGCTAAGTGTATTTCATACTTAATATTATCTTTGCCAAAGTGGCTCAGGTTGTTATTGAAAAGTTTCCCTGGACCAGTCCACTTAACAAGTATGTATGTATGTATGTATGTATGTATGTATAAATGTAAATGCATTTGTCTTCCTGCAATATTACTAAAATGATATGTTTGTTGTTCAAAGAACATCAGTTCCTAAAATCTACATGGAGTGAAAAATCAATTATGGCAGCAAGAGATGAGTAAATCGTTTGTTAGGTATCCCAGTTATAAATATATCCCTTTTTCTCAAAGGGACCATCTTATCAGGAATGCACACTCCCCTACACAGGTACTACTTTCTGAATAGGCTTCCATGAAGGCGATCAGCTAAGTGGATTTGTCCCCCCCTCTTAATAGACTCACCTTTTCCTCACTCCTTGATCCAAATGAGACCACCAAAAACTATTGTGACATGCCTGATCACATAGCACCAACCAGTTTAGATATTTAAAATGTCCCTGAATCACATTTCATTTCTTTTGCACTCTTAAGGTTGAATTACTAACTTGATAAACATCTTGTATTAAACACTACATACTTGTGAATGTGCAAGCATATTTCAAGGCATGTTATAGCTTTCTAACATCACATAGACCCCTTCATTTTAACTGGTTATATTAGGAGACTATTTAAAATCAGATAATGTTGCAGCAGCACCCTACTTACCCTTTGATACCATTACTCAGGAGAGGCTAAGAAGCAGAATAACAGAGCTAAGTTTTTCTCCAGTTAATACAAATTGGTTTAATGCTAATTAACTGAAATGTCAGAGTTGGGTGAAGCTCAAAGATTTCATTTGAATATGTAATGAAGAAAGCATTCCACGTGAGTCAATTCTTGGACCCTGTTTATTTAGTTTATATGCAATGGCAGCTGGTGACTTCAAATAAAAGAGGGGCTGCAGGAGACAGTTGAATAGATGGGGTCAATGGGCAGGGGTGTGGCCAACTAGAAAGGGGTGGAGCTATGCTCAAAACCACAAAAACTGGGACTTTAATTAAAAACGCTGCCATGGGTGCCAAACCATCATTATGAGAGTCCAATCAAGACAAAATGAAGTGTAGAAGAAAAAAATATTTCAATGCATTGGCTACATGACAGCTTACTTAATATCTAGATGGAGTCCAATATGACTCAAGAGTACTACATACACACACACACACACACACACACACACACACACACACACACACACACACACACACACACACACATTTTAAGATTGCTCTATAGAGATCTCATAAAACTGACTTGCTGGGTGATATGAGCCAGTAGTGTTGTCTTTGCCTGCTGCTGTTTCTCTTGCTTATACAGCTTATAGCAATTCCAGTGAGAAATATGGGATCCATTGATCTGTGGCATTCAGCAAGCAGGAACATATTGTTTGTGAATGAATATGTGGATGAAATTTCACTAATGATCCTGAGCCAATAATGTGATACATTGTGTAAGAGTGATGATGATAAGTATCTTGTTTTCTTTTTTGCAACATGCAGTTTTAGAATACACAATGTTAAGTCCAGAGCTTAAGCTATAGTTTACTTTAGACTAGGGCAAGTAATGATTTCAGTTTGGTGGTGTGAGAAGATGCATAAACTTAAAAGAGACCCATGCCTCCAGAATTATAACTGCATCAGTCAGCTGAAAATGCAATAATGAAACCCAGTAATGGATTAGATGAACATACATTGGCTCCAGAATAATAAAAAGAAATGACATTTTTCAAAATAAACCTACAATGGTGTATTCTCTAGTAGCCACTTTGACACACTGTTCTCAGAACAGAAGATTTTAGCTTGAATCCAGAAACTGTGGTTTTTTTTTTTTTTTTACTTACAGTTATTGGTAATCATGTATCTCCTTCATTAATGAAATGCATAATGGTGTTTTTTGTAGTTCACAACTGCACCTACTAGCTGCTGGCCTTAACAGTTTGACCAACTAGAATGTTCAGGGATTATAAAACAAAAAAAGCATTAACTATAGGGTATCCTGTAAGGCTGAAACAAGAGTAAATTTGGCTGCACTGCATGCTGAGGACTTTCTTCTTCCTAAATTGGGTTGGACAAGAAACTAAGGCCAAAGCTTCAACAATGAAGTGATCCCTTGCTAAAGTTCTTAGAGTTTTTGAGTGGATATTTTGTTTAACTCCTTGTTATGCACAGTGAAGATTTTTTGAAAATACAACAATCATAGCTGATGAGGCAGGAAGCCTTAAGAATTACTCACTTGTGGAACTGACAGTCAGTAGAGAATCCATGCCTCATCATTAAGTCAGTGGTGTATATAAAGAGGTAGAGGATCATTGGCTGCTGCACAAAACATTGCATATCTTTGGTTGGAATTTAAAAGGCTGATTTCTCAGTGGATCAGTGTAAAGTGAAGAAGCATTTGATAGCACATTAATTATAAACACAGCTGTTATAATCCTAAACAGAAAGAAGATTCTGTTTCTACATGTTAAAAAATTGTACACGATTTACATGTTGTATACTCTGGGATTGATAAATTATAGGGGACTGTACATCTGCAAGTTGAAGTGGTGATATTCATATCTATGCTGGTACAGTCTACTTTCACCTTAACACACAGTTTACCTGAAGGAGTTGATTTATTTGTTTATTTATTTTCTCTGATACCAGGTAAGGTTCATAAAAAACTGCAAAAACTGTATTTAAAATAAGCTGATCTGAAGGATACTAAAGATAAATAAATAAAGCAGAGTACTGAAAGTCTTTTCCATTATGCTGCTCTCTGATGAGACCACATCTGGAATAATGCAGGTAGTTCTGGAGCCTTAAATGGAAATGGTCAGGAAGCACATAAACAAAGATGGTCTACTCATAGATAGGCAGTGTGGCTTCTGGACAGGTCTTACCAATGTTATTGCCAGGTACATGGTCACAGATCAAATTTAAAACAACATAAACAATTGCTTTTTATCTGGTGCTATTTGCTAAGTATGACTCAGGCTTTTTTATCAGCCATTTTTTTCTGTAGATAAAGTGCAAAAACTAAATTTTGGATCAGGTTTTAGCACATGCTTGCAAACTCACCTATACAATACAACCTACCAAATCAGTGCTAGTGACTTTGTCTCTAAAACACAACACTTTATCTGTGACATGCAGCAAGGATTAATAGTATACGCTATTATATTACTTCTATTATTAAAAAAAAATTAAAAGATGGGAAACAAGAACTGCCTTCCCTGAATAAGGAGACAATTTTCTCCCACTTGACTGAGACATCACATCTTTTGACCTGTAAAATAAGCTACAAGCTGACTTTGCAGTGTTCTGACACATGATTTGCCTAAACAAGCTGCTAATAAAATTCACTAAATTGATAGTCAAGATTTTTGGCAATATTGAAAAACTAAGTACTACCTTATCATGGCAAATAAAGGATCCACTAAACAACTACTTCAGGACCACTTCAAAAATATCTACTTCTTCTGCAAGATTGCACACTTGTTTAGGTCGCATAGAAACAAAAATAGACAAAGTTCTTGCTTGAAAAAATAAAGCTATGAAGATTCAGTCTTACTACAACCAAAAAAACTATGGGCCAGATTCACGAAGGCTTGCACAGAGTCTAAGAGTAGAGTAAGACTCCAGACAGCCAATATGTCTGCCGAGCGATCCAGGAACAGATGGCAGGGGCGTGCATGAAAGCTCCTAAAACTACCCTTGCACGGACAGTGTTATGTTATGCAAATTACCTCATTTGTTGCTGAAAGCTATGCAAATGAGGTAAATTTGCGATCCAGGAAACACTAACCTGTCCGAGTAAGAGTAGTGTTATTTGCAGAAATGTACTCCGTTGGTAACGGAGTACCATTCTGCAAATAGCAAAACGGAGCTATAACAGCTCCAAATAAAGGATGCATCCAATTCAGGAAGAATGCCAATGGCCAAATATAAGGCCATTAGCATTTTTATCTGTTGCAAAATAATAAAAAATATTTTTTTCCCCGATCTCCGATGTTTGTTGCAAGCGCAGCCACAAACGTGCAGTGCTCTAAAAACCAGAAAAAAAAAATAAAAGCCAAAAATAGGCATTTTATTAAAAATATTCCACTTCCATGCAGGTGAATGGCAGGCTGAAGACAACATGGCTACTGAGTAGTGGTTGCTAAGGGGGGAAGCCCAGTCTGAGAGATGTAACCAAACATTACTAGGCAATCCTATGCAAATGAGGATAAGGATAGTGAATCCCAATTTTCCCTGCCATGTGAACCATGTCCCTAGAGTGTAAGAGTAGGATTAAGGAAGTAACAGAGTAGAAAATAGGTGACATCATGAGGGGGTATGTATCAAAGACTGTAAGCTTATTGGAGCAGAGTGGCATGTGTTTGCTGTAAGTGACTCAGGACTGGAAGAGGCGTGTCTACAGTTGTCTTAACTGAAACTCAGAAACCGAAGGTGTATGCTGTGGATATCACCAAAGTTTCTTGCAAAGATGCTTACACTGTGTGCGCACGTGTGAGCGCCTGTAAACCCGTTTAAGCCTGTGTGCATGTGTGTGTGCCTGTGTAAGGCTGTTTAAGCCTGTGTGCGCATATGTGCACCCGCCTAAACCTGTGTAAGCCTGTGTAAACCCGTGTAAGCCTATGTAAGCCTGTGTAAGTGCGTGTGCGCTCATGTGCGTGAGTTTATGCGTCGCTGTCCCCTGTGGAAACAGAAAGGGCAAAGGAAGGAAAAGAAGTAGTAGGAAGTTAACCTAGGAGAACTAGCAGACCTGCCAGGTGAAATCAATCAGAATCAGCCAATTACACAGGCAGTACACTAGCCCAGCCCAGCCCATCACTTAAAACTTTGCAAACAACATTCCCCCATGTTTTTCTCAGAAACACTGCAACACTGCAGTCCACAAAGAGAAGTGAAAACTTAAAAAGCTCAACTGCGACAAAAAAATGTTAGGGGCTGCCATTGCTATTATAAGGCAACATGTGCAAGATGCTGAGGGTGGTGCCATTGTGAATGTTGCTGAGCTACCCACAGTGAGGAGACGGAGAAGAGTGTACAGACCCAGGGTAACCTACCAGGGGCTACATGAGCTGGAGATACTGGAGTGCTATAGAGTGGACAGAGACCTCCTGCAGCAAATTGTTGAGCTGTGCAGGCCACGCCTCACACACAGAACCAACTGTGGGGAACCCATCCCAGTGGAAACCAAGGTATGTGTTGGCCTAAGAATACAAGCAACAGGTATCATCAAGAGACCAACTGGTGATATGATGGGGATTTCACAGGCATCAGCATCCAGGGTACTGCACCAGTTCCTGAATGCCATGTCAGCACATGTCAGTGATCATGTATATTTCCCCAATTCCCGTGAGGTATTGGCCAGCAATATACGTCTCTTCCAGCAAATAGCGGAATACCCTGAGGTAGTGGGTGCAATTGACTGCATGCACATACACATCAAAGCACCAGCCGGTGAGTGGGGTAGGGCCTACATCAACCACAAGGGCTTACACTCCATCAACTGCCAGGTCGTGTGCGATGCCCAGGGCATAATACTGAATGTATGTGCTGGCTGCCCTGGAAGCTACCATGATTCCCATATTTGGCATCTGATGCAGCTGTACCAGACATTTGCCAATGGGGACATCCCTGATGGTCACCTAGTGGGGGATGCTGGATACGCACTGGAGCCAATGCTGATGACACCCATCAGAAATGCACACACACCTGAACAAGAACTCCATAATGAGGCACACGCACAAACACAAAATGTAATCGAGCATGTGTTTGGGATGCTCAAGTCACAGTTCTGGTGCCTGGACACATCTGGTGGAGCCTTGCAGTACTCACCAACTACATGTACCCAAATTGTCATGGTATGTGCCATGCTACACAATATGATCCTGCGAAAACAGCTGCAGCAGGAACAGCATGAGGCAGGGCCAAACAACCCCCCACCATTGCCAAGGCCTGCACAGGCACAGCATGACTTGGAGGAGGAACAACCAGAGCCTGCCCCAGTAGGCAGAAGAAGGTGTGCCCAGTATGCCTTGGCAAAGAGGCAATGCATAGTACATACACTGGCTCAGTAGGAACCCTGAAAATGAAACCTCTCTGACTCCCGCATAAAATAAAAGGGATGCCTAACTTGACGCTACCTGTTTCCAAACATGTATAGGGAGTGTAGTATGTGCATCCGACATAAGCAGCCCTGCAGCACCACCTGAGGCATGATTGCCATGTTTTAAGCAATATAAAGCAGTGCTAAGCAGCTTTTACCAATATTTACTATATGTAAACAAAATTACCCGTGCTAACTAGCGCAATGTCAGGCAATGTTGAGCAATGTTGGGCAAAGTTGAGCAAAGACAGGTAAACATGCTCATATTAGCTTTACTGTCCCTTAAGCAGTCTGGTCTGCCCAGCATGAAAATAAAAAGCAGTGACAGGGCTCGAACCCAGGATACTGTGCACTATAGTCATAGTACTGAACCACTAAGCCACGATAGCATTTCAGTAGCACAGACACAGCAGGATAATTGTACACTAATGCAAACACAAAGAAATGCTGTAACATGCCCCTAAAGAGGCATATGGGTAACCTCCCACACAGGTCTATGCAGACAGAGAACATCAGGCCAGGCGGTACCATTCCAAGTTCCAGAAAAGTATGCTATATTATGACATTAAGTACACCAATGACGCTAAATATATCAAGGAGATTATAGCCGGGAATTGGAAATTGTTGAACCTGAATAAAGAAATGATGGACATGGTAGGCAACTATCCCAGATTTAGATATAGCAACTGTTTTAACCTGAAAAGGATATTATGCAAGGAGAGGGTTTCTTATGTACCTAAAGATTTGAGAACTAACTTTAGACAAGGAACGTTTCCTTGCAATAAATGCTGCATATGTAAATATATTACAAAAGAACAGAGATATACTAACAAAGAATTAGGTGTGAGTTTTACCCCAAGTTTTTATGCTACATGTAACACCACTAATGTGATTTATTTAGCAACATGTGATTGTTGTGATGTATTTTACGTAGGCTTGACAAAACGTAGATTTAGAGACAGGGTGTATAACCACATATACGACATACGGAGAATGAATGAAAATAGTGTACTGGCTCAACATTGTCAGAGGTTTCCAGCCCACAGCTTCAGATTTAGGGTCCTTCAGATCCTATACCCTAATAAAAGGGAAGGGGACATACTAGGTACATTGGAACTATATGAGTTAAGATGGATTCTAACACTAAGGGCACATTTAGAACATGGCCTTAATACAACACTTAATATTAGACCAGCTCTTCAGTGACCTATTATTATTACTTTTATTTCTATATTCAGGATATACTATGGCTTGGATCCACTCCATAGTTTCACATTTTTTTGCCACATTACTGGAATGAATAACCACCTTTATATGGGTAGTTCTTACTACTGGGAAAGAAAGTCTTTCCTTTCTATTTCTAATGGATTTTTTAATAAATATAACCAACATGTTGGATAAATATAGTTCTTTATATACTCAGGTGATCATACTGTATAATAATAATTATAATATAGGCAGACTCATGTCTAAATATGAATTCATTATTTTTATATATTGTCCCTATTTTAAGGAGGTTTCAGTATGGTCAACATCAGACCCATCAGAGAGTACCACAACACATTTGCGATGAATCTGACTAGGCACGTTCAGCAGCCAGAAAGACCACTGAAGTACCCCAACAAGAGGATTACTGGCCTCAAACAGTTGCCCCATGCAACAAGACTGAATGTAACCCAATCTGTACTCTGTTGCATACTGTCTACTCAGGAGATCTCTGCCCAACAGACAGGTCCATGTCATGGCTACACTCAGATCTGTTCTGAGTTACAGCTCAAGGCACTAAATATACAGACCCAACTGATATTGCCAATATCCTGGCAGATAGGATCAGTGTTAACTTTACCCCCCTCTCACCCATGAAAGAGCACATCTCTATAATGGCAGACTGCAAAGTTGCTGTCATCATGGCTGCACAGGTAAAAAAACACTCTCCAAAGCCAGTATCACAGCAGTCATGGGACCAGATAACTTCACAGGCTGTGTTCCACACAAACCACAGAATGAACAGGCACCACACTGATGTACCATGTGCAGTCATAGCTTCACCTCATGCTTTGTGCCTGTTGAATGGTGCACAGTGACAGTTATCCCACTACACAAGGGTGGAGACACCACGGACCCCAGGAACTAGAGCCCCATTAGCCTGACGAGCCCGCTCTTCAAGGCCATGGAATGTATCATCATACAACATATAAAAAAAATTACATTTGTAATCCCCAAATCCTGGACCACAACCATGTTGGGTTTGTAAAATGCAGATCATGTCTCCTAAACCTGATAGATGACATTGAAGCAGTCAACAGAAACATAGACACGGGTAAGGTGGTTCACACAGCCTATGTTGATCCTGCCATGGCTTACAACACACTCTGGAAATATAGATAAAAAACCCCTAAACTCGGTATAAATTGCTATGTCACAAGATGGGTTGCCAACAGGCTTACTGACATATCACACACTGTGACCAGTGATGAGTGCAGTACCACAAGGTCCAGTCCTGTATCTTGTCCTGTTTAGTATCTACTTCCCTGAAGTAAACTTTAACATGGAAGGTATGTGGCTACTGAAGTTTCCAGAGGACTGCAAACTAGGAGCCATAATTGTAAACACTAAAGATGTGGACATCCTACAAAAGGGCCTCACTGAGACAGATGGTTGTTGTCAAAGCCATGGGCTCTAGCTCAGTGCCAAAAGGTGCATTGTCATCCCCTTTGTTAAAAACTCTGTAGCCAAGAACTACAACATAGGCGGTAGTATACTTAACACTGAAAGTGTGACAAGAGACCTTGGGTCACAGGTGGACACTGGACACAACTGTGATAATCACATCCCCACAGTAGTCAGGAAACCCTGCTATGTGGCACACCTCATCACAAAATGTGTCTCATGCAGAATGGAAGAGGACATTGTTCCCCACTACTCATCACTCACTAGAACTATAATACAGTACAACGCCACTTTTGCTATGTACCTCACAAGACAACTACAACAACTGGAAAGCCTGCAGCAATACCTCACAAAGAGCATTAGCAGCCTGAAATACATGCCATACACAGACCATCTCAAAATGCTCCATCTGTACTCCCTTGCATATTGCCTACTGAGATGTGTTCACTGCCTAACATACAAAGCTATGTCAAATGCAGAGCTGTTCGACATGCTCCACGTAAACACTCACAATCCCTCTGACCTTTGGACCCAAAACCACGAGTGAAATACAAAAGGAAGGGGTGTACCCATTTACCTTATGGATATCCACACCTTCAGGTTAGTGGCACAGCATGAGGCGTTGGAGACAATGCAAGTGCAACTAACTTTGGGCAAAACTGCTCATCAGATTGTAGCCTGCTACAGATCACCTACCTTGTCACAGGAGCCTCACTCAGTATTCCTGAGAACAGTGGAAAATATAAAGGTCCTATCAAACACCATTATATGAGGTGATTACAACTACCCAAACATTGAGTGGGAGAATTAGTCGTATACAATGTCCTTTGCAAAATGTTTCCTAGAGTTTAAAAACTCTAACATCCTGGAACAGCTGGTCACCATGCCCACTAGAGGTGACACCATACTGGACATGATCATCACCAACATGGGGTTACCAGTGTTCCACAACAGAGATAAAATCCTCACTGGTAATATCAGATCATAAAGTAATCACACTGGACATCCACATCCCACCCCCCCATCCAGTCATTGAAACCACCGTGAAGACATTTTCAAAAGCAAACTGCACACGTCCCAAGACCAAAGTGGAAAGCTCCAAAGCCCTCTTGCTATAGGATAATGGTATACAATCTGCCAAATCAGTTACAAGTGCATCCTATGAGCATCTACAGGGATGCATGGATTGAGACATCACAAATAAAACCAAGATGCACTCCTCCAAAAATAAAACAATCTGGTGGTCATTGCCCATAAATAAGCTAGACAACAGAAGGAGGAAACTAACACCTGATAGAGCCAACTTCACTAAAGGAAAGGCATCACTGATCATTATTAGGAAGAAACAATGATCACTCATAAAATAATTCAAGGGCAGTTTCTAAAGACAAATTGCCAAGGAATGTAAGAATAACAACCACAAAGCCTGCGGTAGCTATACCAGACATGTAGGTGTCAACTTCCAAATATGCTGTCAGCTACTGACAAATGGCAAGAAATACACTGAACCAACTTTCAATGCCCACATCCTGGGGGACAAGTTCAGTATAAACTTCCCCCCATCACCCCCAAAAGGGCCTGTGTCCATCACAGAAGGATGCAGAGCCCCAGACGTCATGGACATGCAAGTAAAGACAGCCCTCTCCAAAGCCAAGAACACAGCATCAGTGGGACTGGATGGTGTCCCAGGCTGCGTCTTACACTAGGCCCAAAAGGAACTACACCCTCACCTACATTCACTGCCCAGACTCAATCGTACCACAGGCTATGTACCCAAATAATGGCATACACTAACAGTCATCCAGCTCCACAAAGGGGGTGCCACAACAGAACCTGGAAACCATTGCCCTATATGTCTACTCAGCCTGGTCTACAAAGCTATTGAGCAAATTGTCATGGAACCCATAAACAGAGACATTGGGGACCTCCAGACACTGGACTGTACACAACCTCACCTTGTTAAAGGCAGATTCTGTCTCCTAAACATAGTTGACTTATTTCAAACAGTTACCAAGGACATAGATGGAGGTGAAAGTAGTCCACACAGCCCACCAGGACCTCACTAAGGACTTTTTACACCATTCCCCACTCTGTCATCATGGACATGCTTACCAGCTTGAACATTAACAGCTATGTCACAGGATGGGTGGCCAAGTGGCTCACAGATCAAACACACATGTTCAGTGTTGCGGGTGCCATGTCCGACTCTAAGCCAGTCACAAATGGCATCCCACAGGTCTTGGTCCTGGGACCCCACCTGTTCAGTAGACACTGCTCAGAGGTACAGACAAGCATGGGAGGAGTATGGCTGAACAGGTTTGCAGATGACTGCTAACTGTGGTCCATAATCGACTCTATGGCTGACACACACATCTTCCAGAAGGGGCTTACAGAGACAGATACCTGGTGTCAAAACAATGCCCCAAGCAGAATGCCAAAGAATGCATAGTCATCCCCTTTGGCTAAAACAAAGTGCAAACAAATTACCACATAGGTGGTACTCCAGTATGTACGGAGAAAGTCATGAAGGCCATGGGAACACAGTTAGATAGTAAACTCTACTTTGATGATCACATGGCCAAAGTGTTTAGACATTCCTTCTATGTAGCCCACCCAATGTCACCCACTTTGTCTAGTCTGATGATGTCACCATCCTACAAATATACCTGTGGAAAGGAGAACTCACAGTAATGTGTATAGTGTGTTGTGTAAATGCGTACTGCTGTAGTATCATAAACCAGTTAGGTAGGGGTTTGAATCCTGCACTTGACAAGTGTGTGTGTGTGTGTGTGTGTGTGTGTGTGTGTGTGATCTCCTTGGAGAGGACCAACCTTTTTGGAGAGTACTCAAACACCTTAAAAGTGGTATACTAATCTTTGTCAGGTCTGATGACGTCACCATCCTACAAATATACCTGTGGAAAAGAGAACTCACAGTTTGTGTATAGCGCGTCATGCAAATGTGTACTCCTGTAGTATCATAAACCAGTTAGGTAGGGGTTTGAATCCTGCACTTGACAAGTTTGTGTCTCTGTTTGTGTGTGATCTCCTTGGAGAGGAGCAACTTTTTTGGAGAGTACTCAAACATCTTAAAAGTGGTATACTAATCTTTGTCAGGTCTGATGATGTCACCATCCTACAAATATACCTGTAGAAAAGAGAACTCACAGTAATGTGTATAGCGTGTCGTGTAAATCCATACTCCTGTAGTATCATAAACCAGTTAGGTGGGGGTTTGAATCCTGGACTTGACAAGTGTGTGTGTTTGTGTGTGATCTCCTTGTAGAGGAGCAACCTTTTTGGAGAGTACTCAAACACCTTAAAAGTGGTATACTAATCTTTGTCAGGTCTGATGATGTCACCATCCTACAAATATACCTGTGGAAAAGAGAACTCACAGTAATGTGTATAGCGCGTCATGTAAATGTGTACTCCTGCAGTATCATAAACCAGTTAGGTGGGGTTTGAAACATGCACTTGACGTGTGTGTGTGTGTGTGTGATCTCCTTGGAGAAGAGCAACCTTTTTGGAGAGTATTCAAACACCTTAAAAGTGGTATACTACTCTTTGTCAGGTCTGATGATGTCACCATCTTACAAATATACCTGTGGAAAAGAGAACTCACACTAATGTGTATAGCGAGTTGTGTAAATGCATACTCCTGTAGTACCATAAACCAGTTAGGTAGGGGTTTGAATCCTGCACTTGACAAGTGTGTGTGTGTGTGTGTGTGTGTGTGTGTGTGTGATCTCCTTGGAGAGGAACAACCTTTTTAGAGAGTACTTAAAAGTGGAATACTACTCTTTGTCAGGTCTGATGATGTCACCATCCTACAAATATACCTGTGGAAAAGAGAACTCACAGTAATGTGTATAGCTTGTCGTGTTAATACATACTCCTCTAGTATCATGAAGTAGTTAGGTAGGGGTTTGAATCCTGCACTTGGTGAGTGTGTGCGCTCTATATGTGTGATACTGTTGGTCAATGTGTTGTGGGTTTTGCTTTTACTACTGTATGACACCAGTATGTGCATTGCACATGTGAGGTAGCTGTGTGGCAAATACATATACATACATGTGACCTGAATTATTGCATGTGTGGGAACCCTGCTTTCTCCAGGAAAACATCTGTCATCCTTTCCAGAGTGTGCTGCTGCTTTCCAGACCTTAGGTCACATCTGTATGCTTGTGACAAGGCCAGCCACTGCAGTGATCCCTGGCCTAAGGTCACCCGTGTCACACACACTCATTACGGTTTCTATAGAATTGTGTGAGTGAGGGTTTATGGCTGAGGTATATGTCAGACCTGTTCAAATGCAGCAAAGTCTGTCAATGATGGGTATTCATTATAGGTGTACAACAACCTTTGTGGATATGCAAGCAGACCCCTTATTGCTTATGTGATCCACCGAGGGATTTAAAAATACCTTTGGAAATGTGATTATCAAAGGAGAGATGACGTTCCACGTGTTTGCATGTACACATCAGTACCTGTTCTTCATGTTGGTGGCTACTACCTATGTGGTACTGTGGGGATACTATGTTCCGTAAAGGTGGATGACTATGCTTTGGTTGGCTTATAGCTTTACAGCATGGGTTTGACAACAGGGATCTGTCTGTGTGATACCCTTGGGGAGGATGTGTGTGTCATCTGGAGAATGCATTATAGGCCACAGTATGCATTACCAGACGTGGACGGACATATCTCTACTGTGATTGCTTGTACCTAAGAGAGCTATATCCCAAACAGGAGTGGTCTCAGTAATGGGTGCAGGTGACTACCACTGGTTACTGGCATAGTATAGTACCTGAAGGATCCAAATGTTACTGTGTGTCCTACATCTGTGTGTCAGTTGTCAAGGCATCATCTAACGATTGGTTATGGTCAGGCTGTTGAAGTTATGTATACTACCAGAATGCAAAACAATGACAGATAGTAACAGTATCACCCACAGCACAGTGTCAAACCATGTCATACACACATTGTAGTCAAGTTCAGAAATGTGTGTAGTACAATACATACTGGCCACCAATAGAGACTATGGAGTGTTACTGTGTAATACAGGGCATATCACCCTGCCCATGTGTCCACTATGCACGTACATGCAGACAGTGCACCTCCACCATGTTCACAAATCTACACCTGCAAATCTGTGCCACACACATCCCACACATACTGTCCACTCTCTAACACATGCTGCAAATACTACACACATCATCCAAGTGGCACGTGGGTGGACAATACACTATTGTAACTAACCCTGGTGTAAACATTACTACATTGACAATCATAGCTTAAATGCATCATGCCTGCTCAGCTACACCTTCAAGCATATCATTACACTCTACTGCTGACAACATGCTAACATTGCTATACTGCTATAAAGTCACCCTGTGCATCAGCACCATGGTAGCCTGTTCCTGCATCAATGTTACAGATGACAGGAGGTGGCATAGGTTTCATCATATGCACACGGTGTGTTGTTGGCTTGCCAGAGGCCTACAGTGAGCCATACAATCAACATGTGTGTGTGTGTGTGTGTGTGTTTGTGTGTGTTTGTGAGGCCCAAGAGTACTGCTATGGGCCAGTGTTCATGTAATGCGTGCGGGTATGTGTTAGCCCTAGGTGTCTTGTTTATGTGTGTGTGTCTGTATGCACACAGTTCCACCATGTGGCTTCCATATACGGGTATTTGTGGGACAGCCACAGACTGTACCTGCCAGGCTTTACAGATCACCGTCTCTGGCCACGGATACGGTACCTGTGCCTGGCAGGAGTGCTACTGACACTATCAGGTACTAAGCCTGACTGGGTACTACCCCCAGAGGTAGATGGATGTACACTGGACCCATGTCCCTGCTGGGACTGTCCAGAGCCACGTGCACATGGTCTTCTAGGACGGTCTATGGCCCCATTGCTGGGGCTGGTGCTGGCACTACGGGAGCGGCTGTGACTTGAGGGATGTCCGCGGTGACTGCCAGCTGCTGATGTTGCTGGCATACATCCACGTCGATGACTCAACCATCCTGCAGTGTCCTAACACATGGACATGACACCCCAACGTGTATCAGTGACCTCAGTGTAATGACGGATGGCACCTGCTAGGTCATGGATACTGTCAATTATGGCAGTGTTATGTGCCCTCTGTGCCCTTAATCCCTGTCTGGCGTACCGTTCCATATGTGCCTGTGCCTCCATGACAGCCTGGAACATGCGTGAGGTTGTAAGACCTGTGGGACATCTGCCAGTGGCATGATGAGCAGCAGTGCTCTGATGAGAACCCCTGGACATCTGCCTATGTGGTACCCTTCCAGACATCTGGGTATAGCTGCTGTGTCTGGATGCATGTGCCATAGATACCACACTGTCCTGGCCAATGCTGGCTGTATGCTGTCCCTCAGCTAAGGGCATTGGTGATGGATGTATTGGCGTATGACTGTGTGCATGGATGGGGTGGACACTTGTGTACTGTCGATTGGTGGCCCAACGACAGACCCTGGCAAACATGCCTGTGCCTCAGCACACCTATCATCATTATCACCACTATTATGCTCAGTGACATCAGTTTCCCTGCTGCATTGAACCAGCCCAAGCTCAGCACCTGTGAGAGGAAGACAGGAAACACACTTTATGACCTGTACATGATATCGGCACAAATGAACACATGCACACATGAACACATGCACACATGCACACATGAACACAAATACACTCCTCACTAAAACAGACACACACATGCACACACACACACACACATGCACGCGCACACACACACACACACACACACACACACACACACACACACACACCACCAGCAATCCAGAACATACTCAATAGCGTGTGATGGTGGGGTACAGTATCACAAGCCAAACATTTATATCAAACGTGTCAGCATGCAGGATGTGTGTTGGTCAACAGCATGCAGTGTGAGTGTAGAAAGCCCTTGTTAATAACAGTATAAATGGCTTTGATGCATGTGTGTTTTTGTTCAGTGATTGGCCTCACCCTGGAACGCAATGTGTACATGGGCACAACATTGCTGTGCAAGTATTAAAAGCTCTGCAATGTCCTGTGCACCATCACTCACAGGTATACATACCATGGCTGGATGTGTATCTGTGTGTCACATAGATATTCATTTCTGATTAGAGCATCTGTGTCTTTAGCAGATAATTGTGGACACAGGTTTAGCACATGCATGCTATGTATACACACAGGATGAATGGTGCATGTATACCTGATGGAATACCATTGCTCAACATAGCCATTGTACAGTGGTTATGGTGAGTGTAAGACATATTGTGGACATGCCAGTGCCAGCCATGACATGGCATGCTACAACACAACTGCAACATTAAACATCACACATACACAATGTGTGTCATGTGATCTATACACTCAATAGCATTACAAAACATATGTGTGTCACTTTGTACAAATGGTGATTGCTATGCATATTGTGTATAGGTGCATATGTTTGCACACACACAACATTGAGGTGCATAGCAATTAATGATATGTGTTGTACTGTGGCCACTGTAACTGGATGGGGTGTAGTACCATGAGCCATCATCAAGCAACATCATGTGGTCACTCAAGGCTACTAATGTGTGCCACACTGGCACATAGCATGCTGTACCTGAACTGCAGTACCATGCCTACATTCACCATTTCACAGCCAGTTGTTACATGGGTTTGTAAGGTGCCCAATAGGGGGCATTGCCTAACATGAATGTGTTATGTGTTGAAGAGTGTTGCACAGCCACATGAGAGGCCTCTACCCCTCAGGTATATTATGTGTGCTGTGTGGATGACATTTGGGATACTGGAGTGTGACCTTACAGTGGGTGTCTGAATACGCCATGTGTAGCATGTTAACGTGTACTGTGTATGACACAGTTGTGTATGTTGTGTGCATGTGTATCGACTCTGCCTATCCAATGTCCACTACATTGTTGCCACAAGTGTGTGGGATGCTCTGTGTATTGCATGTGTTTAAGGCAGCTACTCACGACTGAGATGTGCATAGTCTCACAGCAAACATGCACAGCATGCATTATGCGCAGGTGTGTGACGTGTACATGGCCTACACCTCACCTAGGACATGCACATTTAATTGTCAATATTAAATGTAGAACACACTCACCAGCATGGGTCTGCTGCCTTGCTGTCACACCAGAGGGACCTACAAGGATATGAGACAGTTTGTCAGTGGCAACAACTGTGGCATTGCTACTGTGTGTTTGCAATCTTACAGTAGTACGACGGTTGACAGTCACAGGCCTGCAGATTATATTCCTAATTATTATTATTGCACAACACTAGGCACCACATCTTGTAACTACACAGTACACATCTCACATAAGCATGATCTAGCAATAGAGGTAACAGTAGTGTACAGCTAATGCCATGTCACCTGCACGCTCCGTGTCAACTTGCTGAGTGGTTCCGGCCTCCATGATAATACATGTTAGTTGTTGTTGTTGGCCAGGAGCCACCTGGCTCAGGAGCAGCTCCTCCACTCTGGTGAGGGGGGGGATGGATGGCTACCCCACCACCTGTGGCAAGCTGTTGTCTACGGATATCAGACGCATGCTGCCGGACATGTCTAATTAAATCACTGCAGTGATGGCGTACCTGCTCATATGTCCAGTTATGCATGTCTATGTTATTTACCCTACGGACAAGATCTTGCCACACTGCAGTCCGCTCATGCTGGTCCTGGCTGGTTCTTGAGAACAGCAGGGCGTAGTGCTGAACCATGGTGGCTGTAATCACTTCCTCCTCTTGTTGGGCTATATGAGGGATTACGATGGTGGGCCATGACCCTGGAAGACAATGAAACAATATGTGTGAGAAAGTCAAGTGGCACACTTAACATTGTAAAGTACAGATATCAATTAACTGCCATATATAGCAACCTATTGGCTGTCAGAGGATACACACTTTCAGTACCACATATCAGTGCTCAACCCACAACTGTCTGACAGTGCCTGGCACACTCTATATATCAAACCATGTTTTTCACAGTAACAAAGATAAACCAGTATGTAAGACTATACAACAGTACATGGCACACTGTATGCGACACAATGCATCACCTAGCCACAGGGGGTATATATCAAGCTAATGCATAACGTAATATGTAATCCATTGCAATGATTGTAAAGTCCAGTTACAGTATTGCCAGTATACCACACAAGTCATTGATGGCAAACCCCTGCCTAACATATGTGCTCATTCATTAATATAGGTGGCATACTGCTGTACTAGACTATACATGTTGCTAGAAATGCACCTATATCCTGTAACACACATATGACCGAGGCCATGGTACAGGCATACACACACATCAGACATACATACCAGACACAAAGGTATGGCAACCCACATGACCTTTACCTGTGTACCATACAGTACTGTGTGTCAGTAGTTACAAAACCTTATGCCTGAAGTATGTCATCTGTGAGGACTATGGGGAACACACAAAACAGTGGTTCCAAGAAATGTGGACATACACCATACTGTGCTGTTTAGGCATACAGCGTCAGGTAGTACTACAGTTCATACAGGGGTTGGATTCACCAGCAGTAACACTCCATAAGCATACATGTACTGCTGTAGCCTACAATGGGACACCCCAGTCGACACCAACGGACTACGTCAGACCGTATGGCATACTGCTTTTTCTGCCTAGCAATAGCATACACATCTTTTGCTGGGATTACAGCTAGGACACATAATACCATGACAGAAACAGTTTCCCACTTAGCTATCACACATATACAGAACTCTGACACATTCACCAACACATTCACCATCACACTCAGTCAACCTCACATAGCAATTATTGCAACAAGTACATGTGGGTGTGTATCGGTTCATAGGTAGGTTATAGGCTATTGGCCTTAGGACCTGTAGATGTCTAGCCATACACTACCCTGGCCTTTGACACACAGGTAATTTCATTTCACATGGCCCTGTCAAGCAGAGCCACAGAGGTGATTCCCAGGGTGTATTTCCCATCTCCCATACAATCATCAGGATTATATATGACGACTGCTAATTAGGAGCTTTGTTTGCTATTGATAGGTGGTTTGTTCCAGAGTATGGGATGACTCTGAGATAGGAATCTATCCCTCCAGCATGTGCTGTTTATTGAGGTGACAAGCTTTAGGTCCCTAGAGCATGTAGCTGATGGACATGCTCCACGTAAACAGATCACAATCCCTAACAGCTCTGGGTTTCACATTGCTTTGTATGTTAGGCAGAGGTTCCCTCTGGGTAGGTGGTATGCGACACAGTCTAGCTGTGGTTTTGTGAGACGGTCTGCATAGGGCATCTGTTTGAGGCCGGTATTACTCTTTGTGAGGTATGTCTGTGTCTTTTCCAGTTGCTGTAGATATCTTGTGAGGTACATACCACATGGGGCATTGTACTATATAATGGGTTTTATGTGTGTGGAATAGAGGGGAACACTGACCTATATTTCCCTGGATGACACACCTTTTGTGATGACGTGTGCCATGTAGACAGATTAAATGACTAGTATGGCACTGTGATTATCAAAGGGGAGACTACTGTCCACCTGTGTCCCATGGTCTCTTATCACACCTTCGGTGTTAAGTAGACTACCACCTATGTGGTACTTAATGGGTACTGAGTTTTTGCAAGGAGGGATGCCAGTGCAATGTCAACATTGAGCTTGAGTCCATGGCTTTGTCACCAGGCATCTGTTGCAGTAAATATGACCCTGTCTCTCTCTCTCTCTGTCTGTGTGTATATATATATATATATATATATATATATATATATATATATATATATATATATATATATATATATATATATATATAGGTTCATAGGTTCATACTAGGCTATCTGTCCTAGGGCATTTACAAGCTTAGCCGGAGTGTGTTTGGCTTTCGCCACCCATTTTAAAATGAATTTTGCTATGCCCTTTTTCGAGGTTAGTATACTGTGCATCTGTCTAACAGTGACACAGAAGTGATACCCGGAGTAAATTTATGATCTCCCATCCACTCATCAAGATTCCTCTTGAAGAGAGTCAATGAGTGACTCTGCCTAACCTGGACTGGGATTTTATTCCAGAGTGAAGGGAGCCTCTGGGTTATGAATCTGTCCCTCCAGCATGTCCTATTTATTTCAGTGCTGAGGTTCAAGTCTCTTGAGCGCGTAGCTTGATGGGATTTGGATTTTCTGAGGTGCAGCATGTCCATTAATTCTGGGTTGGACATGGCTTTATACGTCAAGCACAGATCGCCTCTGAGCAGGCGGTATGCCCCTGAGTAGAGCTGGAGTTTCTTTAACCGTGAAGCATATGGCATCTGTTTGAGCCCTTTGATCCTCTTGGTGAGGTACTTTTGGGGTCTTTCCAGTTGCTGCAGGTGTCTGGTAAGGTACATCCCAAAAGGGGCATTGTACTCAATTATGGGCCTGATGAGGGATGAGTAAAGAGGCACGATGATCTCCCCTGATCTAGATGTGAATCCTTTCATGATTAGGTGGGCTATATAAAATGATTTTCTAACCACTTTGGCCACGTGGTTGTCGAATGATAGATTGCTATCAACTTGGGTCCCCAGGTCCCTAATTACTTCTTCCGTACTTAATGGATTACCATCTATATGGTAATTTGTGGGCACTTTGTTTTTGCCGAAGGGGATGACTATACACTTTTTGGTGTTTAGCTTGAGGCCATGGCTCTGGCACCAGTTGTCTGTTTCTATGAGGCCCTTTTGTAGGATGCTTGTGTCGGCTGGAGAGTCGATTATGGTGCCCAGTTTGCAGTCATCTGCGAACTTGGTCAGCCACAGTCCTTCCATGTTGGCCTGTACCTCCGAGAAATATATACCGAACAAGAGAGGTCCCAGGACTGAGCCTTGTGGGACACCACTTGTAACTGGTTTGGAGTCTGACATGGCTCCAGCAATTCTAACCATGTGGGTTCTGTCCTTGAGCCAGTTTGCAACCCATCTAGTGACATAGGGGTTTATATTTAAGCTGGTGAGTTTATCTATAATGCCCGAGTGGGGTATTGTATCAAAGGCTTTTCGAGGTCCAGGTAGGCTGTGTGGACCACCTTCCCTCCAATGGCCTTGGTGACTGTTTCAAAGAAATCGACCAGGTTTAAGAGGCAGGATCTGCCCTTAACAAAGCCAAACTGGGTAGGATCCAGTGTCTGTAGGTCCCCAGTATCTTTATTTATGAGGTCCATGATGATCCTTTCCATAGCTTTGCAGACCAAGCTAGTCAGGCTTATGGGGTGATAGTTTCCAGGATCCGTTGAGGCACCACCTTTGTGGAGAGGCACCACTGTTGCTGTACTCCACTCTTTGGGTACATATCCTGTAGTAAGGCTGAGATTGAACAGTAGTTTTATGTTTGGGTTTAGTTCTTCTTGGAGTTCATGTAGGACGCAGCCCGGGACACCGTCTGGTCCCATTGATGCTGTGTTTTTGCTTTGGAGGGCGGCTCTTACCTGAGCATCTGAGATGTCAGGGGCAGCACTCTGGTGGGATTGTTTTTTGCCCTTTGGTGGGAAGGGGGGGGAGTTTGCACTGAACCTGTCAGCTAGGATGTTGGCAATGTCTGTGGGTTTGGTGTATTTTTTGTCATTTTGGACTAATTCTGAGCATATCTGGGAATTCCCAACCAGGTTTCTAACATAACTAAGAAAGCCTTGTGATTATCCTTAGTGTCATGTGCAATTTTTCTCTCGAAGCTGGCCTTAGACGATTTTATGAGTGCCCGTAGTTTTTTGCTAATACTGATCAGAGATGCCTTCCCTTTTTGGGATTTTGCTCTATCATGTAGTAGCTTCCTCCTTCTATTGTATAGTTTGTTTATGGCTGGGGTCCACCAGACAGGATGCCTGCCTTTGGAGGATTGGGTCTTGGTTTTGTTTGGGATTGCATGATCCATGCATTCCTGAAGGTGTTCATAGAATGAGTTTATAAAGGATTCTGCTGTCTGGGCCATATTTTTCGCAGGCCCAGGGGCTTTGAAGGATTCCACCTCGGTTTTGAAGAGAGTGAAATTTGCTTTAGAGAAGTTTTTCACTGTGGTTTTCTGGGCAGGGGCTGGGGTCGGGATGTGAATTTCTAGTGAGATTAGTTTATGGTCTGATCTTACCAGTGAGGGATACACTTCCGGTCTGGAGCATAGAGTCCCCATGTTGGTGATGATCAGGTCCAGTATGTTTTCCCCTCTTGTGGGAGTGGTAACAAGCTGTTCCATAGCATTTGAGTTTATAAATTCTAGGAACCTTTTTGCTAGGGTGTTGGAGCTAGAGTAATGCTCCCAGTCTATGTTTGGGTAGTTGGAGTCGCCCAATATAATGGTGTTTGGAGACACCTTCATATTTTCCAGTGTTCTCAGGAAGGCTGAGTGGGGTTCCTGGGTTTGGGAGGGTGGTCTGTAGCAGGCTATAAACTGGAAGGCAGTTTTACCCACTGTTAGTTGCACATGGATGGTCTCTGATGTTTTGTGCTGTGCCACCAACCTGGAGGTGTGTGTATCTTTGACGAATATTGATACTCCCCCTCCTTTTGTGGATCGGTCCAAGTTTTGTGGCCAAAAAACATGATATGAGGTATAACCTGGTAGTGCTGGGGTGCTCTTGAGAGCCTTGAACTAGGTTTCTGTTACTGCACAGATATTGATGTTCTCCATGCTAGGGAGAGTTTCGAGTGCATGCATCTTGAGGTTTAGAATTCTGGCATTGAGTAGCATTACTCTTAGTTTCTTATCCCTTGTGATACCTATGGAGGTGGGTTTGTCTTTTGAGCCTTGCCTAAAAAAGGCACTATGGGGATGGCAAGAGCCTTTGCCAATATCCGAAAGCCCAGGGGTGACAGGTGCAAGCCATCCCTAGCGAAACATCATGTCTTGTCGAGCATGTCATCCCAGGCTGACAGGCATTGGATCCCCTTTGAATGACACCAATACTTAAGCCAATTGTTGAAATTGATCATCTTGTCTTCATATTGTGGCATCATTCTTGGTGAGGGTAAGATGCTACTCAAGGTCAGGGTCATACCGGCCTGGGCCACATGCTCAGAGAGCTCCTCTATGTCTCTTTTCATGTAGTCCAAGGAGGTACGTCTCAGGTCATTCACACCAGCATGGACAATGACTGAGTCATATTTGTACTTGCCTTGGAGTGACCTGAGTGCTTGTGTTATGTGGCGGATCCTAGCACCCGACAGGCAGCTCACCGTGACCTTCTCCTTGTTCGGCCTGGTGAGCGGGACGTCATTGTGCCTGACGATAGAGTCACCTATTACAAGTGTATCAGGTGTGTTGTTTAGCCTTAAGGGCTGTGACTGTTCAGCACACTGGCTTTGTGAGATATGTGTTGCACGTGTTTTGTTTTGGGGTAGCAGTTGCTTGGGTGTCTGCTTTGGAAGTCTCTGTTGCTTAGGCAGATTTTTATTTAGAGCCTCCGGGTATGTTTTTGTGTGTTTATGTGTTTGTTTTGCTGTCGTGGTAGGTCTATGTGAGACTGGAATTGTAGTGAGTGTGGTTTCCTTCTCCTCCTGACTGGTTACGCCAGTACTGACTTGAGAGAGCTTAGCCTCCAGTTTGGCTATATGGTTGCATCTCTCACATGTGTTGGAATTTGTTGGGAGGAGGAGAGGGTTGTCTGTGTACATGAGGCAGTTGTAACATTGCCTCAAGATTCCCAGATTCACCAGCTGGACCAGAGAGGAGATTGACAACTGACCTTTGGACATGCTAGAATAGTATTGGGAATTCCTTTATAATTGAAAAAAGGGCCAGTGGGGAACAAGGTACTCAAGGGGAGTTTGTGAGGGTGTAGTGCTTTTAATTTTTTAGTGCTGACTTATATAATTGCTTTAGTGAGCAAGTGCCAGGCTTTAGAGTAGGAATAGGGTGTTTATTATGAGAACTAGATCAGTCCTAAGGGAAAAAGTGAAGAGCAGACTTTGTGGAGCCAAGAATGGTTTAAACCCAATTAAGCGGCGTTGCCCGATGCTGCGCTATGCGCAAAATCGCACAAAGCCGCACTAAAGTGGGTTTTATACAGGGGGAACTTGAAAGAGCTAGAAATTGGCCCAAAACAACCAATAGACTACCAGATTTTTGTGCTGGGAACACTCCTCCAGGGATAGATAAGCTGTTCTAAGCTCCCCACTGCCACTGGTGAACAGAGAAGCCTCCCTTTATCCAAGAAAGGAAATGGGCAACACAGGAACTTTCCAAAAGTCCAGAATACAGCAAAGCCTGTATTTGGACTACTCTAGGTCAGGAAAGATGGGAAACAAGGATAATTTTTTTGTTTTTTTTGTTTTTTTTTGCAACAAACAGCAGGAAAATGCAATAAATGTGTAACACAGGCTAGCGCACTTGAGTGTGTAGCCTCAACAGGTAAATGCAACAAACAGGGCAAACTTTAAAAGTGCAGGTGCAATAACAACTTTAAACAGTTTAAAACAGTTCAAGAAACAGAAATACTTGCAGTTTAGCTACACACATACATATAAACATCCATTGGTGTACATATAGATATACATATAGGCACATATACAGTCCACCTTTCATGATGGGAATATCAAGTATGCGAAGGTTGTGAGGTATACAGTTATGTCATAATATTGCACAGTGTTGTGCGGAATGAATTGAAGGTGTTCTCAGCCCATGTAGCTTTAGCAGGCCTCACTGGCTGCAACACTGCAAATCTGACGAATCATACCCACAGCGTTTAACCACCACATGTCATATACCAGCACTGTATGCTGTCTGGTTTGCCACACACTACAACTTACATAGAAATATGCACATAACAACCTTCAACAACATATATATGTCCACTTTTCACAAACAGTTGCAGTATGTCCCTTGCTCTATGCACATGTACAGATGCTAATATATCTGACACAGACAGATCTCTCCGTATGTGTGTGCCATACACACACAAGGACCACACTGTTATAAGTCCATGTATCTCACGGCTGACCTGTTGGGCCTTGCTGCAACATGAACAGGTGTTACATGTGAGCACATAGTAATATTAGAGGGTGTATATAGAGCTGCAAATGCTAGATTAGCATACTAGCCTGGTACAGCTGTTGCCAATGCTAAGCTACACATTAATATGACTATCATGCATTTGTTACTCTGCCACATCCATGTTTACATAACTGTATGCGCTACTCACCCAAACAGACATTGTACACACTACTGTACAGAACACAGATAACATGGATCAGATGTTTGACATTTAATGCTGAACTACATATGTCACAGTCATATCCCACTGCACACAGCTACACACTGATTTCTCCATGGCAGTAGTTATGCAGGGCATCTGTGCATAGATACGTACTGCCACATATGGATGATTCAAACTATGTAGAGTACTCTTCAAAAACATCTACTACATGCCAGTAAATACATATCTGTTACATACCTTTCCTTTGTATGTGTTTGTAGTAGTCATTTCCGTGTGTTTTGTACACTTTTTTATATCTTTTTTTTTCAATAATTTTTTTTTCAATATATTATTTTTTTCAATATATTTTTTTAAATATATTTTTTCAATATTTTTTTCAATATATATTTTTTCAATATATTTTTTTAGTATATTTTTTAATATATTATTTTTTTCAATATATATTTTTTCAATATATTTTCTTTTATATCTTTTTTGTTTCCTGTTGCTGTGGTCTGTGTCTCTCTGTGTCGCTCTTTGTCTCTCTCTCTGTACCTGCAATGAAATGATTGCATGTGTGGACAGCAAGAACAGCCTGCTTTTATAGGTATCTGCACATGTGCATGTGATGGCCTCTGCACCAATTGCTGGCCACCATTTGGCAATTGCATGCAGCCTGCTGTGTGGTACTTGCAGTACTCACTGTCATAGCAACCAAATGCTATAAATTGCTAAGTCAGGTAGGCATAGCCCTTTCAGCTTTCCAAAGTGGGGACCATGCTTGTTTGCCTTGGACACTGTTGTGTAAGTCAGAAGGTTGCTATACTTCTTGTATCTGATGCTAGGGGTGTAGCCAGTGATTTGAATGTTATACTCAGACCTGAATGTTGCCACTTCCAGTACATAGTTGTCAGTGTAGAATTGTACTCAACCCTACAAATGCTAACACACAATACATGGGAGTATGTAGTTTCTTTTCTACTTATACAATTAGCAGCCATACATACGTAGTTATTGAGATATTTTTATTTGGCACATGAACTGTTTGTGAACTGCTACACTGTGGCTATTAATGTACTCACTTCTGCACAGTTTGTGTTTTTGTTTTTGCTGACATTAGCACAGGATGCTCATGAAAACTGGACAATTACAGTACTGAGTATGCCTACCTACATCCTTGCTGGACCTTGAACACACAGGTATTTTGTACATTTGGTTGGGGATTGTCCTGCTATGATACTGTGTGGGGGTTGTAAAGTGCTGCTGTAACATTATTTACTGCTACAATGGCTGGTTCTGTTATCCCAGTCATGTAATGCAATTCCACAACAACTGCTGGTAAAGTTCCACATAACAGGTTTTGTGTTATGGCATTCCTATCTTTCCTTTACATTCACTCATTCTGATGCATGATATATATATTTCAGCAACAACCTGCAGTATATCTACTGTGGCTTAGTGGTACTTCATGCAGTCTAGTGTGTCCAAAGTCCGGGGTTCGAGACTGACAGTGGTGTTTTATTTTGCTGCTGAGCAGAACAAGGCCCCTCATATGCAGGGTGACTAAGGCACTTTTAAGCAGTTGTAAGCGGGTTTGCGTGACGCTTAGCAATACTTAGCTAAGCGAACACAAGCGCACACTCGCGCAAACCCGCTATCTACTGCTTAAAAGTGCTTACTCCTGCTAACCCCCGCTCTCATTTCTTTGAAAGAAAAGAAAATGGGGAGATAGGACAGTGGCGAAAAAGGGGCACAAAGAGGGAAAGACAGTAGGGAAAACAGCTCGGGATGTGCAGGATGGGTGTAGTGAAGGTCCATAGCTGCCCATTTCTTTAACAGCAACAGCTGTGCATATACTAGTAATTTGAAGGGAAATTTGAAACCTTCCACCCCTGAGAGAGGGGTGAGGACAACGAAGTATGTTGTACTGCCAATTAAATTTCAGTTTATGTGTCCAGTAGACATGTGTGCAAAATGGGCAGCTATGTATGGGGCGTAATTTTTTTGTAGGAGCAGATTGCCCTTTTTTTTTTTTCAGGTGAGAGTGGAATGTGGGGTAGGGGGAGTAGGCATATTTTGGGAGGTAGGTTGGGGAGGTAAACAGACAAGACAGGAAAAGATGCATACAGGGGCGGAATATGAGACATGGGGTGGGTGAACACCATTGATGGGGAAGGATGTTTGGAAATCGCAAGCCCATGAGCTCACAGATGGCAACAGTGGAACTGAGATCCCCACCCATGGGTAGTCACCACTGCACCTTCACAACCCAGAGGGTGGCTGTGCTGGGGGCTGCGTAGGAGGGGCAGGCTCACCCATGAGTCGCCCCACTCTTGCCTCAAGCTGGCGTAGAGGATCAGCGACTGAACACGCATCACAGCCCGGACCGTTCGGAGGGTGATAGGAGGCCTTCCTCCGGCCACGCTTGCATGGGGAGGATGAGCCCCATCCCCTGCAGCGCTTCCACCCGAAGGTGGCACAGGACCAATGGAGGAGGAGGTCCTGGGCTGGGCACCGGACCTGCTGGTGCCAGGTGCCATCGCCAGCTGAGGTGGGACAGGTGGGTCCGCTGGGACCAGCCTTCCCATACGTTCTGTGTTTAGGAGGATTTAATGACAATATGGGTTAGTAATAGCCAACAGCATTCCAGTTTAGTTGTAGCAGCATACAGTAGTATTCCCATTAACCCAACACACCAGAGTTCCAACAGTTGAACAGCAAGCATAACACATGCATATATAGAACAATAGTGGACATTCCAACAGTATGCAGAATTGATTGGTGGCAACAGGCCACCAAGATTGTGTTATGTGAACAGGGCACATGCATCAAAGTAAATGCAGATATTTATAAACCAATAGGACATGTGTCCCAACAAATGTTATGAGATTAGACATACCCTTTGAGGTGTGGAATTGCATTGTTTATGCGCATACAGTAGGGTGTTAAAAGATACCTCCATTAACAACTTATATATACTTATAGTTTACACTACATTCCTATTGACTGCAGTTATATATCCCCTACATGTATTATGACACTAGGCAATGTCCGTTAAATTGTGAAATGGGTTTTGCTAGTTCTTGATATACCTGACCTGTATCTGACATACAAACTGTCCAGGATGCAGATGTTACTGCTACATATTTATATATTTCATTTATATTTATATATCTACATATCTGGATGTGTTCAGCTGACATTATCAGGTATATTTTGACAGCCCCCTACATTTCTAGCAGCACACTGACATTTCCGGGGAACACAATAACAAGCTACTCATCTGCCAAATTAACCTGTACATGCCGGTCATGAACCGACAGTTGAGGACTGTATATATGCTTAACAGCTACTGGCACTCCCTTCATCCACTTTATATGGGCCTACCCATGTGTGGGTTGACTGCGCTTAATACAACAGTACTATTTCTATAATGCAAGGGTACAACAACATATTGAAGAAAGTGACACGGACACACTCCAGGAATTATACCTTTATTAATTACATTACACACTTTACTAGTGGCTCTCTCGTTTATTTGATATATCACTGCATGCAGAGGACTTTTATTCAAGACATATTATAACTGTATTAATGGGTTACAACACCTTTTCATGCTGTCTCACTTATTTATAAAACAGTACATGCAGAGAAGTTATTCAAGACTTATTATACCTTTATTAATGGGTTACAACACTCTTTTTCAGGCTCTGTCACTTCTTTTATATGACAACACATGCAGAATAATTACTAACCTGCCTGGTGGCGCAGCCTTAGCAGCCTATCTGCATAGGCTTGCTGATTCACAGCACGGACACCTGCAGCTGTGAAGTAAATGAAGGGATATTGAGACATACCTATCCATAATAAAGACTACAATAGCAATTCTTACGTACTTCATTCCATGGCTACATACTCAGTAGTGGGGCATTTTCCATTTCATGAGCCTCCTGTATCCACTGGTTCAGTCAGTCCTCCTTGCGTCTCTTCAGGTCTGAGTAGTGGTGTCTGACCTGCTCATGAGTCCGAGGGATGCCTGTGGCACTGGTGAGATCATGTGCTAGATGGTTCCAGGCTTCTGCTTTGTACTCAGTTCCTTGAAACTGGCCCTGCAGGAGTCTTGCATCATGATGATGGACGAGGAGCCAAACCATTACTTTTGACTCCTCAATGCCCCACTGTTGCGCTCGAAAATGAGAGCCCTCTCCAACACCAGTCATACTGTCTGCAGATGGGAGCTACAACCAGTTATGGCAATTATTCCGGCCTATGGAGCTTAAATATGCCTCATTTCCTGCACTTATTTGTGATTGGCCAGATTTGAAAAATCTCAGTTAAAAGCAAACCTGCTTAGCAATGGGTAAACTTCCATTGATGTATATGAGTGTGTTGGAAATGCATCCATATGTAAATCTGTCATGGCTTAGTGGTTTAGTACTGTGATTATGGTGCATAGTATCCTGGGTTCGAGGCCTGTCATTGCTTTTTATTTTACTACTAGCCAGACCGGCTAGGAGGTGTGGCTGTGTTTAACCAACTTTCCTCAACTTTGCCCAACATTGCTCGACATTGCTCTACGTTGCACTACGTTGCCTGACGTTGCCCGCCGTTGCCCAACATTGCACTAGTTAGCGCGGTGCACAGCTCCACGCAAACATGTTTTGTTTGCACTAGTTGGCGCAATGCGCAGCTCCGCACAAAGCCATTGCATTAGTTAAAGCAGTGCTAAGCTTTGAGCAATTATATTTAACTGTGCTTAATACTAGTAAACTTTGCTTAGCAGTGCTTCACATTGCTTAAGATACGTTACTTATGCATTTATCAGTATGCATGAACATTCCACCTTCTTATATATGTATATATAAAATATCGTTCACTACTACATAGGCCATTTCAATGCATTTTACTAAAATTTAAAAGGTAAATGTCAGGAATTATTTTTATGCACAGATTTCCTACAGAAAATGGGAAGGGGAGTGGTGGGACTCAAACCGGAATGCCTCCTCGTTGTGCGAAGGCTCTACCACTATGCTATTGCTATTTGGCTTAATTTGCATATAAGTTTACTATCCTCTTCGATGTCTACACTGCTAACTGTAGCTAAGCAATGGGCAAACCCGTGCATACACGCGCAAATATGGGCAGCTATATCAGGAATAATATAAAAAAAAAAAGGAAAGCTTTACATTTTAAACTTGTACAGGGATTTAGAATGTGGGGGAGTCTAGTGTTGGGTATGTAGACATTTGAGCGGACTCGCTCATTTCAGTTGACATTTGCAGTTTAGGCACTTGCAGGGGCGTGGATATTTTGACTGCTCAGCAGTCTGACATGCCCCCTGCACTCGTGTACGCTCCATGTTAGCCTAAGAGTTGAGTCAGCATGCCCTCATGAATATGCATGACATGCTGACATCATACTCTTAGACTGCAGTTTCCGAGTAAGACTTAGTTTTACACGGAGAATTAGTGAATCCTGGCCTATGAATGATTTTGCAAAAAAAAATTCTGCTGAAGCTTGAATATGCCAGTCTAACTTCTCATCTCTCATTAACACATAACCACCCTTAAAAACAGAAAGTAATGCATACAGATTTAGCTTCCCCTTCTGGACATAGAATTCACAACTGCCTGCCACTGCAGAAATCATGATGGTCACCTTTAACACTGATACTTGCTGCAATGATCTTTAAAAAGCCTACATATATCAATGGACCCTTTGGGGCTTGCACTGGTGAAAGAGACAGGGCATTTGCTAAAATTAGACCAACGCACTGCAATCAGGTTCCATCTTTAACTTTGTAGTAATTTACTATGTATAGCATTTCTTTATAACAACAAAACTGCAGCACCAAGGTAGTAAAAATGTGTTTAAAAGATAAATCAGTTATGCTGCCTCACAACAGACTCTGATCTAAACAATATAAATAACTCAGTCAGAGCTTCACAGTATATACTTTATTTTTAATTGGGAATATATATATATATATATATATATATATATATATATATATATATATATATATATGAACTTCAGGATGGTAGACCTACCTCAGTTTAATCTTGTTACAAAAAAGAGTGACTGCGTCCGTCTCCATGACGAACCGAAGTTAGGAAGGAACTTTTTGTTTTCTTCTCTCTGACTCCTCTGCTCTCTCTGTAAACAAGGCAGGCTGATTAGCTGAAAAAAACAAAGTTGTTTCACCAACAGTAGCACTAGCAAGCAATCAAAGTACTGTGCTACAGGTACAGTACTGATTGTTTCTCGCTCTCTTTTTCGAGAAGAGAGTGAGAACCAATCAGTACCCATCCAGCTATCCGCATCACGTACGTGTCTGTGGATGTGGCAGTCCGACCCCCTTCCACTTTAGTGTGCAGTTAAACTGCATAGACATTTGGGCATCACACTGATGCCGTCTCTCCTCAATCTGGACTGCTTGTACAGCAGTCTATGCAGGTTTGCAGATGCAACTAATTAAAAAAAAAAGAAGACAGAACTCGACGAGCATGTGGAGTTCGAGTTCCGGGACTTTGCGAGTCAGTCGGACTTGCTTAGAGTGCTGTCTGCAGCCTGCCGCTAAATATTAAATAAATAATTATTCATAAATATTTTTTTTATTTTTAAAAATGTCCAAACTTGAAACTTTTTTTCTGGGGGGCTGCAGTCCGATGCCATGAGCCTTCACTGTTTATATGTAAACCAAATGACTGAGTGCACCAAAATGTAGAGGTCATTCAATGTTTTGATGATGTAGCCATATTATGCACAGCCAAGCATCACTCTCTAACAGCAAAACTCCTTCAATAAGGTTCCTGAAACTAAAGGAATGGTTAACAGACTCCCACTTAAAATTTAACAAAAGTAGCTCTGTTCTTTTTTTCTGTTCTGTTCTAATCACTACAAAACCTTACAATCTACAGAACTTCAGATTCTTACAGCGTGATGCAATAAAACAAATATCCTACAAACACACTGATTAAAATACCTTTAAAATACCTCAGCAAGATTCTAATACTAGATCCACACAATCATAAAAACTATAATAAAGCTCTTGGCAACAACACCATCCCTGGGATTCATGAAGCTCGGCGCAAGGATGGTTTTAGCCTTGCGCCGAGTGTCCTCAATACAGAAGATGCAGCAGCGCCATATGAATATGTATGAGGGTGCACCGCCACACCCAAGACATGCACAGGAAACATGTGCAAGTGCAGGAGGCATGTACAAGTGCTCTACGGAGGCATAAACATGCCCCGACAGCTGCACAACCTAGTATGCTTACTATTAGAGGCCGCCTCTAATAGTAAGCTAATAATTCAGTGTCCGCTGATAGCGAAATGTATGCTAAGCATACAAGAGTGTCCATGAACAGTGAAATAAAAATGAAGTAGTAAACATACAAGCACATAGTGCAATATTGAGCCCCTTCCCTAGAACTTTCACAATTAGAATCTCCATGTCCTTTATTTTACATTTGTATTGCTGCAATATCGAAAGTGTTAGCAAAGCACAGTGTGTTTGCGCGTCGCTGCTCTCCGCTGATCGTAGCTTACACATCAACATCATTCAAATAGAGAAAAACATGCAAATCAATGTAATCGTCACTAGTGTAGTGGGTAGAGTAACCCCCTAACGAACTGGCATTCACGGTTCGAGTTCAACTATAGTGCATATCATTTTCCCTGTGCAATGAATGTAGTTTTGCTGTAAGACCAACATAATAACATGTAAGCTTGAACTTGAGTATCACATTAGATGTTTAACCATATCCATTCAAAGTGGTACTGTCATAATGAATAAGGCACTAGTAAGCAGGTGTCAGCACAAATAAGCAGCAGTAAACATATATAAGTACCATTAAGCAAGTGTGAGTGCGCTTGTGTGGGTGTAAGCAGTGCCCAGCATAGGAAATGTATATAAGTATCTACACATAAATATATATATATATATATATATATATATATATATATATATACATATACATATATATATACATATATATATATATATATATATATATATCTATGAAGAATGAACGTCATAACAAGAAAGCATGCAAAAGGAATGAGAATGGAATCAACAGCAACTCAGGTGTTATATAGTGCTGTCAGCGTATGTCATATCAAGCTGGGCAGAAGTGAGCAAAGCACTGCTACTCACACCACAGGCAGGATATTACCTGTGGGAGTAACATTGTTGACCTGCTAAGTCTACTTTTCAAACAATCAGATGGTAGTTCCTGGTCGGACTACCCAAAAATTGATAGGATGATTGGACCTCTGACCATTACAGAAGCAAGAGCAGGTATGTTCAAGGACCAAATGGTGGGAGTGCCTGATAATACATGTGTTGGGACAACATACGTGTAGGGCCCCTAACACGTGGGAGAGGGAAATGTGTGGAGGTGTGTAATGGCTGCGATAGAAACTGGACAATGGATGGTATGCGTGTATGTAGAACTCGTGTGGGGCGGAGGAACTATGGGTATGAAATTATGGATCCAGGCTTGTCAGGGTTGGATGGGCTGCTGCTAATTGGACTGCCCCAGGGAGGTCGGCGAGGTTGTTATAAATATATATGCATACACACATGCATATATCTGTATTTAGAAGTACATTCCCTGTAACACAATCATTCCATTTGCAGACATAAATAACATGAATGTGCCCTTACAAATCTCTACAGTAGATAGAATAATAGGTTGTGCATAAGAGGGAAGGGACAAAACCGCTAAAACACAGAAGTGTGTACAATGTCCTAAGTCAGTTTTGTGATGTAAATATCAAATGTGAGGACTGTCTCCCACATGGAATCATCCTGTGATCTGCCTGCTACGGCAATGACAATTATTACACTGGTCTATTTGTAAAAGAATCATGCCGAACTCATACATAATTAGCTCTCATGTGTTACGTGTGCATTACCACATAGTCATACTGATCAATTCATTGTAGTATTATGTTAACGGGAGTAAGGATGTAATGAAGTATAGAGTCTAATCTTGACATAAAGACATGTGTGTCCCATGTGGGACAACCCAAAAATTGCAAATAGTGTCCTAATGATCGCTCATGTCACCAATGTTTGGGGACTAAAACATTGGGGTTTCCTGAGGATACGTCAACCGATGGGATGGGTCTACAGAAGTAGGGAGTGGCCAATATGTAGGGGTGTGGATACACCACGAATCCAACAGGATAATGGATGACTGCAGTGTTAATGAAGTGTTGGGGTGGGTGTTTGGGGAACTAGGAGTCATGGGTATATGGGTACATATGCAAATGAACTAGCACAGCAATAGTGTATTGGTTAGACCATCCGCCAAACGAACAGACATTCCCATTCAGAATCCCACTACAGCACATACCATTTTCCATCGGTAATCTGTATATGGACATATTTCGACATGTGTCTGCTGTATAACCTGCAAAATAACAATTAAAAGTGGACTTGAGCGAAGTGTCAGTGTCATAATGAATAAGGCAGTAGTAAGCATATATAAACATCAGTAAGCATGTGTAAGTGCGTTTGCGCAGGGTTTGCATTGCATTACAGACACACACACACACACACACATATATATATATATATATATATATATATATATATATATATATATATATATATACATATATATATATATATATATATATAATATATATATATATATATATATATATATATATATATATATATATGTGTGTGTGTATGTAGATATACACAGATATACAGCTGAGATAGGAAACAGCACACACGAATGACATATGTTCACAGGCTATGCCAATGGAAGTGAGGGTCCCCAGCAAGAAACATGAAACACGTAGCATCAATCCCCCTTCCCCAGCTAGGCCGGTGAAACATACAGACACACAATAAAAGTAAACACACCACTGCTTCCCAGACTACAGGCAGGATACCAGGTCTATTCTTGAAATAAATACATCAATGTCCCCTGTGGGACACCCCAAAAATTACTGATCATTGGAGTCAGTTCCTGCCATGAGTCATCGAACCAGGCCGTAGACGTGCATGGACCAGTAGGTTGTGAAAGCCTGATAACCCATGGGTCGACACAACGTACGACATGTGCCCAACACGTGGAGAGTGGGCAGTGTGTAGTGGTATGTTTATACCCCACCTGCACCCACAGTAAGGATGAGTGTTGTAGAGAAGGGGCATGTGGGGGAACTATGGGTATGCGATTATGGGTCTAGCTGTGCAGGTGTTGGCTGATGTGGGTCTATATGGGCATCCCCCGGGATGTAAGCAAAGGTCTTCATTGGGTAGAGGCATCACCCAACGAGCAGCCACACCCGCTACAGGTCCCACTGCAGCAAAGTTTAATCTACATGGCAAGGAACGGAATAACCAGATGTAGATGCATGTATGTAGAGGTATGTGTGTGTATATCTACCCATAGCGACATAGAGATATACCTCTCCCTCTCCATAGTACAAATGTATACATACAGAGACAGAATACATATACATACCCACATATAGACATATACATATGCAGACACCCATAGACCCATATGTTGTTAGATATATATATACACAGCAATATATAAATATATACAGGTATGCATACATATACAGATATATCCGTATGTAGTAATGTGTATATATATATATATATATATATATATATATATATATATATATATATATATATATATATATATATATAAAACTGTAAATATACACATGTATATAGCTATGATATGATACAGCTGTTACAAATTACATATGTTCACAGGCCATGCATATGGGGGTGAGGGGTCCAATCAACAAACGTGTAACATGTAGCATCAACCCCCCTCAGCTAGACCTGTGAAACTTACAGACACAATAAAAGTAAACACACCACTGCTTCCCAGCCCACAGGCAGGATACTACCAGTGGGAGATACCTGCCAGGTCTAATCTTGAAACAAAGACATTAATGTCCCTTGTGGGACACCCCAAAAATTAACGATAATTGGAGTCAGTCCCTGTAATGATTCATCAAACCAGGCCATAGACGTACACGGACAAGTAGGTTGTGCAAGCCTGGTAACCCATGGGTCAACACAACGTACGACATGTGTCCCGACATGCGGAGAGTGGGCAGTGTGTAGTGGTGTGTTTATACCCCACCTGCACCCACAGTAAGGATGAGTGCTGTAGAGGAGGGGCAGGTGGGGGAACTATGGGTATGCAATTATGGGCCTAGGCGTGCAGGTGTTGGCTGGTGCAGTCATATTAGGACCGTCCTGGGGATGTGACTAATATTCCGAAATGGGCATAGCTTACACCCATACCTCTCAACCCCTAAGAGCAACTCCACTGGACAGGACATAAACCATTGGGGGAACAAATAGGGACCATACCTCTCAACTGTCCCTGATTTCGAGGGATGTCCCTGAGTTTGACTCAAATTCTAACTCTGTCCCTCTTAATCCCTCCTAAAACCACTGACTTTTGGAGGAAAGGTGGTGAATTACACATAATGAATAATGACAACAATTAACAGTTATAAACTTCATTTACCTCAGAAAATGTGTATTAATTCATATGCTCTGAGTCTGTCAATGTGTCAAGTTAATAGCACTAATATTTTAATTGTGTCCCTGATTGTCCCTGATGTTGTCATGACATGTCCCTGATTTAGGTGATATTTGTCCCCAACCGTTTGAGAGGTCTGATAGGGACAGAAAGCATATATTCCACTTACAACCTTAGAAAGATGATAGAATAATAGGTATGCAGTAGCATGACTCGGCTGAAGGATGTGGGTTCCAAAACCCAAGTACTTGTCTGTATTTAATGGTGTCACTTCCCATGTATTAGCCAGACAGGTGCAGATTGTAAGAGGAACACACCAATAGTATGAATCAAACTCTGGACAGGCCTTGGATTCCGTACAGTCAAACAGCATGCTTACGCCTAATGGGCAGCCATTCCCGATACTGTAGGCATGTAATCTGATGTAATAGGCATCACAAGGTAATATCGTAGTCCTCACTCCCACCCAGGGGTGTGAGTGTCAGATGCAAACACCAAATGCAGTGCATTGACAAGTGTGGGAGCAAGCAGGTGTAAGTCTGTTTGGCCACCGGTATGTGAGTATCACACTGGTGAAGCAATGTAGAGGCTGTGTGTAAGAAACTGTAACCGGAGGTTAGCATTTCTTATTTCCGCACAAACCTGCTCACATCTGCTTTAAAGTGCCTTAATCACTCTGTACCCAACAGCTCGTGTTCTGGCCAGCAACAAAATAAACAGCCTCTGCAAGGCTAGAACGCAGGACCCTGTACATCACAGTCATAGTAGTAAACCACTACGCCATGATAGCAATACATATAAAGGAGGTATCAGCAAACTAATCCTCACAACAGGGAAACAAATCAAATATGTGAACTGAATCTATGTACAGTGTAATGTTCTATAACCTGCCACAGACCATAAATATGTGAATTGGTGTACTGCAGTAAACATAGAGTTGAGGTGTCACTGTAATAAGGTTCAGAGGTCCCCAGGACCCCATACAGTGTATGTACACATGAATGACAGATACCAGACACATATATAGCCTGTAATGAGTAAGACATCATTGACAAAAGTCAAATATAATGCTAGATAACCAATAAGCAATGCTAACCACCGCACAGCCCAACTAAGTAATTGTAAGCAATTTGTAGGGAAGCCAATACAATATGCCTACAGGTACACCTCCTTAAGAAGTGCCAACCTGAAGTAAGCATGTGTGCCCATAGCTTAGCCTTTTTGAAACTGGCTAATTACGGAAAAGTGCAGGAATCCAGCCCTACTTAAACTGAAGAGGCGGGAATATGGCTCATAACTGGTTGTAGCATCCCCCTGCAGGCAGAATGGCTGGAGTGGGAGAAGGCACTCACTTTAGAGCACAGTGCTGGGGCATCCAGGAGTCCAAATTCATGGTATGGCTCCTGGTAAAGCACCATGACAGGAGACTACTGCAGGGCCAGTACCAGGGCTCGCAGTACAAAATGGAGGCCTGGGACAGTCTCGCCTGTGACCTCACTAGTGCCACAGGTATCCCCCGGACTGGTGAGCAGGTCAGGCACCACCATGCAGACCTGAAGCAGTGGAGGGGGATGTCCTGGAACAGTGGATCCAGGAAGCAAGGCAGATGCAGAATGCCCCAGAACTGAGTAAGTACTCCTTCCACTACATAGTTAATAATTGCCTAGCTTGTGTATACTATGGATAGGTATGGCTAAATATCAATGTACTTCTCTGACAGCTGCAGATGAGCGTGCTGTGAACCAGCAAGCCTATGATGCTAGGCTGCAAAGGATGCATCGCAAGGCAGGTTAGTAAATAGCCTGCATGTACTGTCATAAGAAATAAATGTAAGAGCCTCAGAAAGTGTCGTACCAGTATACAGAATAGTGTAATATGCTGCGAATAAAGGTGTAACCCCTGCATTGCTTCTGTTTACTCTGCAGTCATATGTTGTTGTACTGTTGCAGTTATTAAATAGTACTGTTGTAGTAAGCAGTGTTACCCACACTGTGGTATGTAGATAACATGTGTATGAAGTGCTGTATAACAATGTCGGAAGTGCAAACAGGTCAGTCATATTAGACAAAATACATTGCAAAGCCTCACAATAATTGCCTGATAGCATAGTGTACAGTGATTTTAACTGTAATGCTTTTGTCACACACAGCAGGGCTTTGGATCCCAGGAGCGCTAGTAAGTTGTATGCATAATCATTCCACACAACTGCACACAGTCTGTTAGAATGTTCAGAGAGAAAGCTGTATGCATATTTACACTTAACAACTGCACAGATTGTGCTAGAATGCTTAAATAGAGAGTGGTATGCATATTCATACCCTCAACTGTTCCAATCTGCCCAGTATGTCCTGATAAATGGCCCACATCACCTGCCTTTTGCCCTGTACCCCTGACAAATTAGTGTAAAGATCCAAGAAATGTAGGCAGCTGTTAATGACATATAACTGATATTCAGACTTGTACATAGTCAGAGAATGCATATGCAAACATACCTGTCATCCCAGCATCTCACCCAAAGTGTATGAGAGCAGTCTCAAAACATGTTGCATTAACACCTGCATCTTGTCAAGCCTGTACATAAGACACAGGTCCCATACATACTAATCTACAAACATACCATTGTACTATATAATGCCATTGGGTAGTGTATAAATACATGTAAGGGACAGACCACTGCAGTGACTACGAATGTTGTGAAAACCACAAGGATTTATTAGTTGTTAATTGAACTCTCTCTCTCACCCCTACCATATGTGCAAAAATAACCGATTTACACAACTCATTTGGTATGTTTACACTCCTAACCTTTGTTGGGACATATGTCCTATTGGTTTATAAATATTCACATCTGTTTCTATGCATGTGCCATGTTAAAATACTCCCATATTGGTGGCCTGTTGCCATCAATGAAACCTGCATGTCATTGTAATGGCCACTGTTTACCCATATATGCATGTGTTCTGCCTGCTCTGCAACAATTTATATCTGGTGCCCTGGGTAATGGGAATACCTATGCATGCTGTTATAACTAATCATGAATGCTGTTGACTATTACTAACCCATATCTGCCTTAAACATGCTACAACATAGCTCATATGGGAAGGCCAGTCCCAGCGGACCCACCTGTCCCACCTCAGCTGGCCATGGCACAGGCACCAGCACATCTGGGGCCCAGCCTGGGACCTCCTCGTCCATTGGCCCTGCACCACCTTCAGGTGGAACCGCCACAGGGGATGGGGCTCAGCTCCCCCTGGGAGTGGGAGTGGACAGGAACCTGTCACCCATGGCACGGTCCAGGCCATGGTGCATAGGGAGCTTGACAGGAAGATTTGAGACTGCCTATGCCAGCTTGAGGGCTGAGTGGCACAACTAGAGGGTGAGCCTGCCCCTCCTAGACAGCCCCCAGCACAGCCACCTTCTGGGTTGTGAAGGTGCAGTGGTGACTGCCCATGGGTGGGGACCTCAGTCCCACTGTATCCATTGGTGGGCTCATGGGCTTGCGACTTCCAAACACCCCTCCCTGTCCAAGGTCCCCCCCACATATACCACCGCTGTATGCATCTTGTTTGTCTTGTCTGTCATCCTACCCAACCTATCCTCCCTGATCATACCTACTCTTTCCCCAACATTACACTCTCACCTAAACATAAAAGAAAAAAAGGCCAATCTGTTCCCGCAAAAAAGCACGCCCCATACATAGCTGTCCATTTCACACATGTGTAAACATTTCTAATTGGCATCACAACATACTATTGTTGTCCTCACTCCTCTCTCAGGGTTGAGGCTGTCCAAATGTCCCACCAAATTTATTGCATATGCACAGCTGTTGCTGTAGAAGAAATGGACAGCTATGGACCTTCCCTACACCCTTCCTGCACATCCCTAGCTATTTTCCCTACTGTCTTTCCCTCTTTGTGCCCCTTTTTCACCACTTTCCTATCAACCCTTTTTCTTTTCTTTTTAAGAAAATAGAGTGGGGGTAAGCAGTAAGAACTTTTAAGCAGCAGTGAGCAGTCTTCAACCTGTTTGCACGGGGGTAAGCATTGCCTACACAGGTTAAGCAACCAAGTAGGTAACTGTGTGTAAGGAACTGTGACCAAAAGTAACCACTGCTTACCATCACGCAAAACCCACGCACACCCGCTCACAACTGCTTAAAAGTGCCTTAATCACTCCATATCCAACGGCCCTTGTTCTGCCCAGCAACAAAATAAATGGCCTCTGCAAGGCTCGAAACCAGGACCCTGCACACCACAGCCAATGTGATTTACCACTAAGCCATGGCAGATATACAGACATTGGATGTTATCACAAACATATCATCCAGCACAGTCATTCAACAGTATAGGAAATGTATTCCATCATGTAGATGTATGTGTGTGTGTTTCTGTCCAGATATAGAGACATACATATATATAGACATATCAAGAACATCCCATGTGACAACAAAGCATTAAAAAGGAATGAAAAGGGAAACACCAGCAACACCTGTATTATGTAGTGGTGTTGTCCTATGTAATATCAAGACTCCCTCAGACAGACATGTGTCATTAATACATGCAAACATTTGTACATTGGCCAAATATATTATTTACATTAACAAAACAGTTCCTGTCCAATCATTATGTCAGAACAGTACTCTTGCAAGGTGCTGTGTGCGACATCATCATCATGAAAAAGGTAAATGGGGTAACCATAGAGGGACCGGTAGTGTCGTGTGTACAATGGGGTCATCTGCATCACATGTACCTGGAACCTTTAGGCATCATGTGCATACCAGGATCATGTGCCTGAGAGAGAGAGAGGTGAGGACAACAGTAGTATGTTGTGATGCAAATTAAACAGGTTACATGTGTCCAGTGGACACGTGTGTGAAATGGACAGCTATGTATGGGGCAAATGTTGTTCTAGGAACAGATTGGCCTTTTGTTTCCATAAGGTGAGAGTGGGATGTTGGGGAAGGAGAGTAGGTATGCTCGTGGAGGATCGGTTGGGTAGGATGACAGACAAGACAGCATACAGGGTCAGTATATGACACATGGGGGGATACATCTTGGATGGGGAGGGGTGTTTGGCAGTCACAAGCCCATGAGCCCCCAGATGGAAACAGTGGGATGGAGGTCCCCACCCATGGGCAGCCACCACTGCACCAAAACAGCAGCAAAGGTGGCTGTCTAGGAGGGGCAGGCTCCCCCTCTAAATGTGACACTCTGCCCTCAGGCTTGCGTATCTGGGCTCAAAACCCCTTATTGAGCCCCTACACACCACATCTGGGACTGTACGATGGCTGACAAGTTCCTGTCTGGACCTGCTCCCAGGGGGGACAAGCCCCATCCTCAGTGGCGGTTCCACCAGAAGGTGGTGCAGAGTCAACAGAGGTGGAGGTCCAAGGCTGGGCCCCAGATGTGCTGGTGCCCGGTGCCATGGCCAGATGAAGTGGGACAGGAGGTTCCGCCGGGACATCCAATCCCATACAGCCTATGGTGTTGCAGTTTTAAACAGATATGGCTTAGTAATAGTTAACAGCATTCAGGATTACTTATAACAGCATGCATAGATATGACCATCAACCCAACACAACAGATGGCATACATGTGCAGAGGGAGCACAACACATGCATATATACTGCATGACATCTGTACAAAGCGTAGAAGACATGTGACTGCAGCTATGAACAGTGGCCCATTATTGGCATGTCACTGTGAGAACCTCAGACAGTGACCATCATACCACTGTTTCATGTGACATATGTCCAATCAGGGATGCGATGGTGGTAGCTCTCATCACTATCACCATGTACTGACTGCAATCCTCACACTATGCTTCTGCAGTTCACAGATGTGTGTTCAGTGAGTAACACAAGAAACAAGTGGTTCCACACACTGACCAGTCCACAGATGGCCCTACAGATGGGGGTTCCCTCACAAACAGAGCACTGTCTTGTCAGTTATAAAACATGCAGACTAGCCATTACCACACACAACCTGTTAAATTGGCAGTAGTCTCAATGAAGCATAGCTACACTTACATGCTGTAGTCATGTCTCGCACATCACCCTCCTGTCTCTAGGCTAATTTCCACTGTGTATGTTGTTTGAGGAATATCCAGATATCATCTGTGATGCTGTTCACCAAACACCAGATTGAGGTTCCACTCACAGCGACTGTCATGGGCAAACACCAACATGATGTTCCTAGATATTGTACTGTGTTTCCATGTGATTGGCTATGGGAACATCACCACAGCTGTTCCACATGCAATCAGCTAGAGGAGGACTGCAATAGGTGCAGAGGCCATCACCTGATCATGACCATCACTTACAAAACACAAGCTGCTGCTGAGCAGGTGTAGAACTCCACATCCACCAGAGAGTGTGTGGGAGGGACAGACAGAGGCAAAGTACATCAGAGAAGGGCTTGGAGACTAAAACCTAAGCATCATCTGTCACACATCTACCAGTACAGGGGTTCAAACCCCTGACTGACTAGCCATTACTATTACAAGTGCATACAGTTACTCCATGTGCCACATAGCTGACATGTCAGTGTGCTGTAAGAACATATATGTGTGCTGATGAGTGACATCTGCAACAGAGATATAGTAGACATACATTAGGTGTAGCACACATGGCTGTCCACATGAACAGATGTCATTGTCAACACAACCACACTCTCTAAGGGACTCAGACACATTGCCACACTTTGCCAGGCTCACAAATACACTTCCTAACTACTTAGTTTGCCACACTGCAGTAATGCACAGGTACTACATGCACCACAGGGGATATCCTGAGGTTCTATGGCCTAGGGCATGTGAATGTGTCTGACATCAGTCGGTATGCCAATGGGAGTTATACTGGGTGTGACTGTGGTTGGGAGCATCATACCCCACACACAGACACAAGGTGCCAGTACTGACATGCATGTGTGCATTGCTTCATGGGTGTTTAGTGGTTGGCTGTGCAAGATGGCTTTACAATTCTGGGTGAGGGGTAATCTTTGCCATCATGCCACCCGACAATGGTGTGCAGTGTGGTTCAGGGATGTAGTGTCTGCAATGTCCCACACAGATGGGTATTGTATGAACTGTCCTGTCATCCTGGTTACCATTGTGTATGGCCATTGCTTTGCAATGCATGCCATGTCTGTGTTTGATAGTCCTTGCCATGGACATTGCCTGGGATGTGCACGTCCCACAATAATGTACAGTGACATGTACAAGTGTACCTGGTTTGGCTGGCACATGTTGTGTACAGACTTATCATCAGATATGCCAATACTGTCCTGGTGTGGCAGGACCTGCTAATAGACAGCAGGTTTACCCTGCACCTGCATTGTTGCATGCTACAGGTATTCCCTGGTGTCAGTGGCATCTGTCCATACAGGGCATGTGTGTAAGGCATTGTATGTCCTTTGTGGATCACATTTGATGGCACCACATATGTTGCAGGCATCCAGTGGGGAACATAGTGAAGGCACATTGTCCGCAATTATGTGCCTATTGTACCATTGGACAGGGTGCCATGCCCTCTGCAGCCCACTGCACTCACACCATGCCTACTATCTGTCATCAATGTGCAGGGTACTAGCAACATAGCGGGATATTCTAGGCAAGTGTGTTTGTGTATGACACATGGGTTCAGAATGTATTCCGGGTAATAGTAGGGTTGCATACTTTGTTCACCAGGCCTATTGCCAGATGTAGGGGTATGGCTTGCCAACCCAGTCCCTTGGCTGATTGACATCTGTACTCCTCGTGAGGTGGACATTGTGACATATAATATGGCCACCATATAGGAAAACTACAAAAAATGCTCCCCAACATGTCCAGTGGTTAGACACTCACAGCCACCTCCACACAGGCTCTGACTGTCAAACACACACACCTGCCATGTCTTGGAATAGAACTCCTACCTAACTAGTTTATCACAGTACAGCATTACGCAATTACAGCACACGCTACAGAGATTACTGGGTTACAGCAGTCCCAGAGGTGTATTTCTAGGTGGGTGACATCAGCAGGATTGCCAAAGGTGAGTATGTGAATCGTAAAGAGTGTGCATACTCTAAAAAGCATTGTTTCTTTCTCAGGCAGACACACACACACACTTGGCCTGTCTGGGATTAGAACACCTACCAAACTAGTTTATCACACTACAGCATTACGCAGTTACAGCACACACTATGGAGATTACTGGGTCACAGCAGTCCCAGAGGTGTATTCGTAGGTGGGTGACATCAGCAGGATTGCCAAAGGTGAGTATGTGAATTGTAAAGAGTGTGCATACTCTAAAAAGCATTGTTTCTTTCTCAGGGAGACACACACACACACACACACTTGGCCTGTCTGGGATTAGAACACCTACCAAACTAGTTTATCACACTACAGAATTATGCAGTTACAACATGCGCTACAGAGATTACTGGGTCACAGCAGTCCCAGAGGTGTATTTGTAGGTGGGTGACATCAGCAGGATTGCCAAAGAAGGGCATTTCAAGTGTACTGCGAGTTGTACATGTCTGTTATGTGTGTGTACCCGCTGCTTACTGTCAAGACAACTCATTTACACCCACTTACAACTGCTTAAAAGTGTCTTATTCAGTCCTAATTGACAGTATCAACAAGCCTTGCAGGTCTTGAACCCTGGACCATGCACAATGAGGTCACTGGACTTACCACTAAGCCATCTAGGTTGTATACATGTTTCATGGATTTTATAATGCACATCTTACTACAGGTATTCCACAGTACTGAAAACAAATGGGACAGTCACTCTGTGTACATATGTACAGTACCCTTGAATGTACTGTACTCTGTGAAACAACATAGACAGGTCTACATCTGTACAACTGTCATAACTAAATATATATATATATATATATATATATATATATATATATATATATATATATATGTGTGTGTACACACACACACACACACACACACACACACACACACATATATATATATATATATATATATACACATACACATATATATATATATATATATATATATATATATATATATATATATATATATATATATATATATATATATATATATATATATATATATATATATATATATATATAGATACACACACATGTCTGAACACCCTTTGTGACATGGAAGGGTTCCAAAGGAACTGACGTGTACACAAAACAGAGGCATCTCTTGTCTTATAACATTTAAATGTTAATCAGTTCACCAGAGAAGGGATGGTTGTTGTGTATGTGGAGGTTGGGGTGGGGAATGATGGCTAAGGTAATCTATCCCAGGGATTCTGGAGTTTGGGTGGGGGAATGATGGGTATGGACTTACACCCCGGTGACCACTTCTGTGTCACTGCTTGACAGTGGCACAGGAAAATAACATACCCAACTGTAGTCATTCTTGACTGTGTACTCTTTTCTATTCCTAACTATGTAATACTTTGTAGGCTCCAGTCACCACAGATGGCTACCATGGTGTGCAGCATGTTAAAAGACATTACACATGTGTATGCCTGGCTACAGGGTAGTCACACACACACACACACACACTTGCCAGTATTGTGCATACACGTCTTGCCTATGTAAAGGTAACTAGTACAGTGGTATGCAGTTGGGGTATGTGCCACAGAACACATACAAGTACACTTACTCTGATTCCACGTCTGAGCTGGGTGACATCACAGGACTGATCACTTGCAGTGGGGAGGGGGGAAAAGAGGTTTAGCAGTTGACAAGGATAAAGGCCAGTGCAAAAGGTGGTATCTCTTCGGAACACAGCAAAACCCACTGTCATGACAGGATGCAGACAGAAATACACACACACAATCACACTCAGCCATTTGCTGACACACACACACACACACACACACACACACACACAGTTGCCAGTGGTGGGATCAGAACTCCTGCCTATCTACAGATCACTATTATAGTACTACGCAGTTACGAGATGCACCACAGAGATTACACATTGCAAGGCAGTCAGACTGCCCTTCTAAGATTGAGGACAACAACAGGGATACTGAAAGTCAAGATGTACATAGCTGTAAACCTGTGTGTTTAAAGTAGGAGTCCATTACAACCTGTATGCACAAACAAGACACATCATCTGCAGGTAAGACATAGGTAGGCCTGAGAGGTATAGTTGTAGCACAACAAGCCCTGAACTGGAGTATGCCCATCTGTGGAATGGACAACTACTATCACTATACAGGGTTACAGTGGTCATGCTCATACACATAGAATCACAGAACCTGCTTGGATGCATTGACTCCAATTACACAAGGTGACAGTGGGCATGCTCATACACTTAGTAGCACAGGGCCGTTTGGGATGCACTATGACTACAACTACACAAGGTTATACTGGGCATGCTCATACACTTAGAAACAAAGGGCTTGTTTGGATGCACTGACTCAAATTACACAAGGTGCCAGTGGGTACGCTCATACACTTAGTAGCACAGGGCTGTTTGGGATGCACTCTGATTCTAACCACAGAAGGCCACAGTCTGCATGTGCATACATGTACATGTACAGAACACATTTTAATGGACTCCTATTGTAAACACACAGGTTTACAGCTATGTACATCTTACCTGTCAGTATATATGCACATCATACTGGTTGACTACCAGATACCTGTATGTGGCCCATAAATGATATATCTGTGTCTGTGCTGTGTGATACACATGCATACATGTACATGAAGTACTGACATATATATGTAAGGTATACACAATCATGCATGTGTGGACATGACAGACAATCGGTTAACTGGGACACACAGGCAGATGCTACCTACAGCATGTGTCACACACCTTGCTGCCCTGACAGGCATACATTGATAGCAGGTTGTGGACAGTGGCATTATACTTGGAACAGTGGCATGTGCAAGCATAATGTGAGAGCCCCATTGTGTAATGGTACTGAGGTGCAGGTGTCAGGATGACCTCTCCCGGCTGTGTTAGTAGTTGTCATTATTAGCAGGACTGCTACACTACGTATATCTCACATTGGTCATATACACAACATCTGCTGCTGTCCATCACCTTAGATGTGGCATTTGATAACAAGCACATTACTGCCACTCGCAGTGATGTCATGGTATGAGTGGCAACTGCTTGACCATAACAATGAGCCAATGTCCTGCTGTTATTATGAGGTTGTCCAGTGTCTGTCATTCCATGCTGTCATGACTGAATGACAAGCCTTAGACACCAAGCACATGCATCCATGTTTCAAGTGAGTGTGGATAATACCTAGGTCACAGTTACCCATATAGTCGCATTCCAAGGCAAAACTCCTACACACAGAAGTAACACCCTGACACCTACAAGACAATTGCATTGGATGCTTATGCTAACCAGTGCTACATGTGTGGCCTTCGTAATCCATTTGCTCAATGTAGAACCTACAATGGGGAATACTGACATCTGTGCAGTGAGGAACACCTGGCTGAAGGCTCTGTAGTGCACAATTGCACTACCACCATATATCTCAGATCCAGACATGTGGCCCACAACACTGGTATGGACCATTCCAGGTGGTGGTGTCCACATATTCATAAAGGCTACTCACATGTGAAGACCACTACTCCGACATAACTCATCACAGATGAGTCAGGTACAGGTGACAGTGGCAAATGCTGCATTCTAGGTTGTATTCTCATATACATCCACCACCTTGTCCCCAGACTACCAACACACATCCATATGTGGTATGACATAGTATGGTAGACCACCAGATAACCTTCGATTGGTGGACTGTACCTAGGCCTACATCAACCGTGCAAAGTACCCATGTAGTGCCACAGCTGTGTTATGCAATGCGATAATACCACTGTTTGTAACCAGGTCAGTTGTACACATAACAGGGTCCCTCGGATGTTGCCAGCATTAACACAGTCGACTGTTGCTGTACACCAGTAAACAACACCCTCATGTTTGTATATGACCTAACTGTACCTGCCCTGGATATGTACATCCCACACTCATACAACAGAAATGGAATTACCATAGCTGTCGGTATCCTTTCTACATACAGGTGGCTACATTCATTACACACATGCACATGGCAGATAGCATGCTAACAGTACATAAGGTTTGATATCTATGTTAACAGAGGTAATATTCCCTCTCTACTGGTCACCCATGACACCTATCATATCATACACCCACCCATGTGGCATGTATGTCAATAGACATGTACATCTAATGCAATGCCTATGAACATACCCAAATAACAAGATCATAGGACCTACACAAGGCCTGTATTGACAGACTCAGGGAAATCCAGCTCTGCTCTGTATGTTCCTGAGTAGTCACAGGTGATATGTTCATGACATGTACAGCCATGTGTGGCCACAGCTCCTACATATACCCCATGTCAACAATTGCAAGCCATGCATGCTGTGTGCTGTCTGGACATTAGCCTTAGTACCACAATAGCCAGTACATGCTGGGGTGAGATGTTTACAAGCCACAGACCTCACATGCTTGAATGAGTGTACTGCCTAGCTCTAACAGAGCACATTGCTGGCACTCTTCCAGTACACATGAGGTGTGTGTGGCAAATATGATGTGCTCACTGTTGACCATTACAGTGCCCTGGCTTCACCATGGCACTGTCAAGTAACAGTTTGTAGGAGCATGACATGGAATAATGCTGTGTGTGTCACGCTGATATGTGCTGTTGTAATATATGTACACTTGGCTACTTGGTGAAAGTGGTGGTGTCCTACCAGTACATGAATACAACATCCATTATGGTGTAATGCTCGGCTATGTTTCACACATGGCATGGGGAAGGTGTGGAATGTATCCTCTTGACCTGCTAGTGCACGTACTGATGTAGACCACATATGTGTACATGTATTGATGTTTGTGTAGATTCCATGTGTGTGCAGTGTCTGATGTCTGAAGGTGACTGTTGTCTTAGTACATCATGCTGTTGCAATACAGCCTCAACATTGCCAACTGTATATGGTGATATGCTCTAAGTACAGTAAGCCGTACATGAGGTATGGACAGATGTTTGGACATGACTACTAAGTGGTGGGGCTTCTTTGCAGATGAATGATTACTGAGGACAGCTCACTGGTGTGTTACAACCAGTCCTACAATAACCTGTGTACCTGCTAAGGTCAGGTTTTGTTAATTGAAGTGGAAGACAGACAATGTAGAATGCTGTAAGGGTGACACTGAAGGCAAACCTCATGACACCTGTAACAGTAATACCTCCCCCTGTGCATATATTGTGCATATATCAGCACAGTTGTCAAAGGAGTCAGTAAGCATTGTACCGGATGCAATAGTGCTGTATGTCTGTAGTACCTATCATGAGATAGGCAGGTGTTTGATTCACAGTACTGGCATGTGTGGGTGTGTGTGTCCATATATGTCACGTATGGTTGGGAATACATCCCACATGTTATCACTCTCCTGAACACTGTTGTTGACACCAGTACAGAGTGAAGTGTAGAAAGAAAGGCATAGGCAGGTGGTTAAACCTCACATGTATAGTGTCTGTATGTGTGTGACATAGGTGTATATCTTTGTGAATGCCAGTGTGTGTGTGTGTGTGTGTGTGTGTGTGTGTGTGTGTGTGTGTGTGTGTGTGTGTGTGTGTGTGTATGGCTGTCTGGTTCCTGGAGTGAGGCTGTATTTTACCATAGTGAAATGTTAATGCCCCTCCCCCATCCACTCAATGCAATCTAGCATCCCTGTTGATATCATCAATTGCAGACGGGCATACTAACCGCCTGTGAACATGTATACCCTGGGGTGTGACCTCTTGTTACATAGCCTACTGATGGACCCCCCCCACATACACTCACTGCACTGTAGTATCCCTGTCAATGTCCTCGATCTTAGGCCATTCCAACTACCTGTACATGTGTAATCTCTGTGGCATGTCTTGTAATTGCATAGTACTATAATGATGATATGCACATAGGCAGGGGTTCTCATCTGAACACTGGCAACTGTGTGTGTGTGTGTGTGTGTGTGTGTGTGTGTGTGTGTGTGTCAGAGTGTGTGTTACTGTGTCTGTGAATCCCTGAGTGTGGGTGTGTCTGTGTTTGCATGCTGTCATGGCAGTGGGTATTACTGCTTCCCAATGAGAAGCCACTATTTCCACTGGCCTTTACCCTTGTCATCTGGCATACCACTCTTTTACCCTCCACGCTCCAGGTAACTATACCTGTGATGTCACCCACTATGGATGTGACAGCTCTGAACACAGTAGCTTACTACACAGCTATCATGCTCTTGGATCATTAGAACAGTAAACATAATTGAAACATGGGAGAATATAACTGTGATGTGGAAGCTACAAAGTGCATGCAGGTATTGTCATACTGACCTGTGGGTAGTCAACATGTACATATGGGACTCATGCAAACACCAACATCCCCCGGCACATGCAACTACACCTGAAAGAGGAAGGCAGAACGTCAAGATCAACATGCTGTTAGTGTTGTTACACATGATACATACTGTCAAACGTACAAAATGCATTCTAAAACTGCAATACATGGTATGTCTGCTGCCTGTCAACACTACTCAACAATATTAATCTACAATTGTCTACCTAGTATGTTCACCCTGTGCATCAGACCATATGAACATGTCCCTGCACCGATGGTGTGGATGACAGGGATGTGGCACAGGCATCATCATATGCACAGGGTGATAATGTTTGCCAGAGGCCTAGGCTGTGCCATTGGATGACATCATGTGTGTGTTAGGGCCTGTGATATCATTGGGCATGTGTGGATGTTATGTGTGTGTGTTGAGGTGCCCTACATTTGTTTCCAGTGTGTGTGTATGCATGCACACAGGTCTGGCATGTGGCTGGCCTACACAGGGGTATTATTGACAGCTGCAGACTGTACAAGGCAGGTTTCACAGTTCACGGTGTCCAGCCATGGCCATGTGACCTGCGCCTGCCAGGGGTTGCACAGGCACTACCAGGCAGAGGTCCAGATTGGGTACTGTCTGATGACACATGTCCACTGGAATCGTGTCCCTGTTGGGACCATCCAGAGCCATGTGCACGTGGCCTGCTGTGTCCTGGTGTGGACTGCACAGCACCAGCTGCACTGCTGCTGCCACTATGGGAGCGGGCATGTGCAGTAGCATGTTCACGTAGACCTTCAACAGGTGATGTAGCTGACCTACATCCATGTGCCCAATGCCTCACTCCCACCAGATGTTCCAGCACAGACATTCCACGCTCGAGGATTGACATGCCATGGTCAAGGACTCCCACCATGTCACCCAATCATCTATCCAAAACATCTGCAAGATGATGGTGAGCATTTGCAAGTGCCTGGATGTTGTCAGTTAATGAATGGACAGCAGCCCTCTGAAGCCTCAGACCTTCTCTGTTGTGCCATTCAGCACATGCCTGTGCCTCCATTACAGCCCAAAACATGCATCTGGTGACTCCAGCTGATGTGCTTTGTCTCACAGGGGCATGTTGGCCAGTGGTCCTCCTATGAGCAGCGCTGGGCACATGCCTGTGTGGGACATCACCAGTCTGTTGACTGGGATCATGGTGTGCAGGCACACCTTCCATAGTCACCACACTTCCCTGTTCCATGCTACCACCCGCCAACTGTCCTTCCTCTATGGCCAGTGGTGATGGGGTATGTGCAGGCAGGGGAACTGTGTGTGAGGATGAGGGGGAGACAGGTGGAATGGCAACCAATGGCACAGATTCAGATTCAGCCCCTGACAACCCTGCCTGTGCCTCAATCATACTATCATCATCACTGCTAGAGTCTGTGGGGACACTAACATCAGGTGGACTGCAGGAGGGCAATGCACCTACATCAACACCTGTGAGGGGAAGACAAGAACTGTACATTACAAGTTATACCAGACAGACACAGACAGACAGAGAGACACACAGACAGACAGACAGAGACACACACAGACACACACAGACACACACAGACAGACACACAGACAGACACACACACACAGACACACACACACACACACAGACACACACACACACACACACACACACACACACACACACACACACACACACACACACACATGCTACATGCAGGTGATATGGCAGATGGCATTCAGCTTAGACAATTATAGTATCAGCTTAGGCAATTATAGTGGTAGTTATCATACATCCCTGAGTTGCACACAACAGCATGCATGTGTTATAGCAGACGGCATGCACCTTACACAATTATAGTGGTGGTTAGCATACATACCTGTATTGCACCATTTGTGTTAGTAGCCTATGCCCCATACCTGCAACACAATGCATGCACTTTGCACCATTGCACTGCACTGCCATGGTGTGTGCAACATACACCACATGTTAACAGACCATCGCTGACCTTTGTACATCTGCCACTGATGCTTTGTGTTGGCCACTGCCCTATGTGTGAGGACATGAGCAGTAGGGTATGTCGACTGCATACTATGTTTGCCTGAGCCCTAGCTTGCATATCTCCCCAAAGCAGTGCATGTCTGTTCAACATTATTCCACCTACCCCTGAGCTGAGTGTAGACATTGTGCATGTGGCTGTACACACATGTTTGACATGGCTGTCCCTACTTTGCAATGGTGCCACAGACCAGCACAGGTTTACAGTACACTGGCCTGCTGTGTGGTGTATGACCTTGCCAATCACATGTAGTATGACATGTCTTCTGCTGACATGTTGAATGACATGCATACATGTGTAACACAATGGTGTCCTTTCCAATCTACAGTACGGTAATGGTGTCCCAATGCAGGGACGTGTTATATTAACATGGGCCTTCAGCTGATGCAATGTTGTCTGTCCACCCTACAAATATGCAGGGACATACTGCACATTGAGCTGATGTGCATAGCCATTGCAGGGCATCATGTGGCTTCACAATTGCTATACAGTGTGAGCTACTGACACAGTTCATAGCCATGACTATGTTCACATACAATACATATCTAATGTGGAATGTGACCCATGTCACTGAGGTGTATACACAATAAACCCTAATGTGGAATGTGTGACACAGGTCACAGAAGGGTATATGGATGACACCCCTGCACATCTGCAACCATATTACTGATACCTGGCAACTATGCCCACACATGGCTAACTTACAAGTACTCTATGTCCCACATGCCATCTGTGTACCTCACACACATGAGGAGCAGGCATGACAGTGATGTCTGACACCAGCAAGGTGAATGTACTGTATCTGTGGCTTGATGTGGATGTATGTGTATGTTGTGCAACACATGTATGTATTTGGATACTGTATAGGTGAATGCTTCCATGTCGTGACACACTCCAGATGTTCAAGACATGTTATGTGGTGGTTTCATGTTATGCCTACACAAGCTGTGCACAGGCCTGTATGATGTTTAGTGTTTCACATCTGCAATATCACCATTACACAAAGGCCATAGTTGTATTGTGTCGAGCCAATGTACAACAGGGTGTACACACATGTACATCACTTCTACTGTGTGTGTTGCTTCATGTCTCTGGCCATCCTCCATGGCCATGTGTACACATGTTCAGTCCAATGGTTGTGATGGCCATCTTATTTCACATGTCAGTGTTATCCCATATGACATACACCCATAGATGTCATATGCTCCACTGAGGACAGGGTTATGCAGACAAAGGGTGGTATGTATGGGATGTGAGACATGTTTTGCAGGATAGTTGAGCAGTGTTGCAGTCAGCCCACTACATGTCATGGACATGTCTGATAGCACATGACATTGTGTGACATTCATAGCAAGGGTATACTCCACAAGGGTGTATCCTGTGGGCCGGGCATACTCCAGCTCCAACACATTTAGTGTGTGTGCACACATATGCTCTCTGTACAGTACTGTTCATATTCCCAACATGTGTAATGCTGATATGTAGTACCTGTCCCTACAGTGGAACACACCTCCACCATTGTATTCACTGTTGTCCACACATCTGGCAATGACAGTTTGGAAGGTTTAGTGTAGGTGTTTCATATAGTCTTCAATTGTTTCACATAGGTAAACAGTGTGATGCATTGCAGGTCTGACCAGTGTCCATTAACAGGACCACCATACATTATGTGTACATGTGTTATGGCAGATAGCATGCAATTAATATGTTCCGTGCATTATCAAGCCTGGTAAATAATAACAATCTCACCTGACACAGGCTGCTGTCACTGCAAAATGCCAGAAGTACCTAAACAGGAGTGTCACAGCAGTAAGATCATTATCCACACCTGTGTGATAGCTACAGGGTGCAATGTCCATGTTAGCACATAAGCCAGTACAATACACTATACTATGGAGTATGCACATCTGTGCATACATAGAGTAGCAGACTATAGTATGTGGCATGTGTGCATACATGCCTTGCATATGATGTTACATTACATATTGTACAGTAACACATGTAACTATGTGATATATAGTTGTGTTTTATGTGCAGTAGTGACTTACCAGGCAACTCCAGGCTCGGTGGTTGAGAGACACCCACCTCCACAATACCAGCTAAAGCTTGTGGATGGAGGTCTGCAGGTGTCCCCAGGTTGGCCAGTAGCTCCTCGGTATGTGTGAGTGGGGGCTGGGTGAGTGCCCCCCCACCTGTTGCACCTTGTTCCCTGGTGATTGCATTAGCATGCTGTTTCACCATCTTATCAGGTCAGTGCAGTGTCAGCGCACCTGCTGATAGGTGCGATTGTGACTGCCAACATCATTTACCCTCCTGCAGAGTTCCTCCCACAGGGCATCCCTGCTGTGCATCCTGTGGCACATGGCTGAAGAGCATTGTGTAGTTGTCAAGGAGGTATGGGATGAGGACCTCATCCTCCAAGTGGCTGTACACCGGCAGTCTGCTACATGGCATACCTGGAAGACATAATGATGGAGACAGGTCACAGTAACTCACAGAGAAGTACAGCAGTACAGCTGAACATACATGTGTATCACATTTATTAAGATTACAAATAAGTCTTTGTAAATCTACATGACACTAACACCACTGACATGTATAAGTCACACACATTTGACACCTACTGGTGATGTGATGTTATCACCATATATGTGTGTGTCATGTGATGACATTGCTCATACACCATGTGGATGTTGTCTTGATGTGGGCATGTCTGTTTGCCTGTAGTGGTGTCTTTACCTATCAGCACATGCCTGGATGTGTTCACATTAATGCAATTGACCTTAATGCTGTGTATATGCCACATATATAGTCATACATAGCCATTAGGGACATGACCTGTGACCCTGCAGACTTGCAAGCATGTATGTGTTTTGCCATATACATCTACATGGCACTGTACAGCTGTGTAGCATCCTGCCATGTATTGCCTGTGTTGCACATGTGTAACACATGGGACAATAGCTAGCCTGATGGTATTTGCAGGGTTGGATATCAACTATAGCATGTATGGTCATAGTGATCTAGTAGGCTATATGCCCTGGGCCATTTATGAGCCTAGGCAGACAGGTTACCTAGCTGTAGGCAACAGACAGGTAAGTTTCAGTGGCCAGTTCAAGCAGTGCCACAGAACTGATACACATGGTTACTGATATATTTGGCATGCGGTCATCACACCATGTCACAGAGAGGTGATGTGCAGCTTTGCTGGACAGGGATGCATAGTATGGCAAGAGTATGTTAAGTGTATGGGACAGGGATCTGTCAGGCATGTTGTGATCCTTGTACTAGAAAGGTGGATGTCCATGATGTATGTGTTTATTTGGGATCAGGATGTGTTAAGTGTAGCATGTCCAACACCTCTGGGTTGGACATGGCTTTATTCAGGGTAGGCTGCATGCTACATAGTGCAGCTAGGGATTGTGAAGGCAGTGTAGGCCATCTACACATGGGCAATAACCCTTAAAGGAAATATGTGATCTATTATGGGTCACATGGGTGTTGAGTATGGCTGAGCAGTTATCTCTATATTCCTGGATGGCACCCTGTCATGATTAGGGTTGTCACATATGACTACCTGTCTTTTGTGGTGACATAACTATCAAAGGGAAGTACTGTCCAGCTGCATCCCATACACACAGTTGCCATTATGTTGACCGCTGCCTAGGTGGTAGTTAATGGGTACAGGGTTTGTAACATAGGGATGACAATGCAATACTTAGCTGTCAGATTGTGGCCATACATCACACACCACACATCTGACACACTAAGGCCCTTCTGTATGTTGAACGCAGCACACAATGAGTCAACTATTGCTCCTAGTTCATAGTCATTTGCAAACATCAATAGGCTGATGCCTTCTGTGTTAGTCTATGTGGTATAGATAACAAAGAGAGGGAGTACCAGGAATGACCCCTGTATTACTGTGGCTGGCACTGGTTTGATGTGCGTGTATTCATCAGACACCTTCTGTAGTGTGGGTTCTGCCAGCAGTCCAGTTGCCAACCACTCCTGTGACATAGGAATATACACCTAGTTTACTGAGTGTAGCTGGAACACAGTATGGGTGATGGTGTCCTACGACCTGGCAAGGTCATGATATGCAGTGTGAATCAACCCTACTGTCATCTACATCTGTACTGAGTACATCAATTACACTGACCACAGTTCATGGCCATACAGACCAGACTCAGCAGGGTAGTTGTGCACTATGCCCCATTATCAATGGTGTATCCCCCTTTGTGGGTTATGATAACTGTTGCTGTGCACCATTTGGTGTGTACACAGCCTGACATGGAGCTATGATTGAACATGATGTGTATGTGGATAGCTGAATGTTCTTACATTTGTGTAGGATACACCCTGGGATGTTGACAGGTCCCATGAAAGCTGTATGTATGGCTTTAGAGAGTGCAGCTTGTACCTGCATAGTCGTTAGTACAGGGCCCTGTAGTGTACATGGATATATTACTAAGTGTACCTGTTGGGGTGGGGAGGTGGGAGTGGGTTTAGGTTCTCTGAGACCCTATCTGGATGAATGGGTGCTATTTCTGTAGGTGCAGTACTTCCCATGCCATAGTGCTGTGCAGCATGGCAGGTCTTGTCGTTGCCATTACGATTAATGACACAGCTATAGAATGCTCTGTGCTTGGCCTCATAATATGTGGCTGATTAGTTTCACAGTAGCTTTGTGTGGTTTTATATGGTGTATCTGCATCTTACTGAGGCTGACCAGGGATCACCTACACTCATGTGTGTTCACTCTTGCAACAGTTACTACCTTCTGTGGTACAGTTTAAAGCATGGTACCACCAGTTTGCCTACTTGTTTGTGTTGGGTTGAATCCTGGTTCTGTTTCAATGGCACAATCACTGCACATATGTGACTGCTTAAGGTTCATTTGTGTAGGATTCAGCATTTGCACATGCATTGTCCATCTGCATGGGTGCCATGGCACTCACCACTCTGCTCTTAGGAAACATAACATTGGCATTGGAGACTAACTATGTGTAGCATACTGTTAGCCCTGTTTGTGTGACTACTGTGATCCAGGTCAGTGGGGTCGATGGAATCCAACATGCATTGAGCGCAGGTGTTGGTACATGAGGAGTCTTCCCAGTTCATAATGGAATAGTTGAGAGTAGCCATTATTATGGTTCTGTCTCAGACCTAATCTTCCCCATTACAGCACATTATGACAGTTGGGAAGTCCAAAGCCTGGTGGGTGATCTGTCTCAAGGTGCATTTTGAATTCCACTTTGGCACAAAGGTAGTTGCTCAGCATAATGCATCTGATGTTATGCAAGTGCAATTAGCGGGGTGTACATATCCTTCAGGAATATGGACACACCCGCAGCCTGTGTGTTCCAATAAAGGATAATGGGCAAGAGGTGAGGTATGTGTTATAACATGGTCATGCAGGTGTGCTCTCCAGAGCATTGAAACATGTCTCAGCCACTGCACAGATATGTTCTCCATGTTAGGGATTGACATATGTGTGTCCGTATAGTGTTTCTGACATGTATCATTGTGTAGCGAGACCCGCAGTTTATTGCTTGGCTGTCCCTGTAACAGCAGTGGACCCTCACTTGAACTGTGCATGATGAAGGCACTATAGGGGAAGCATGAGCCCTAGGCAGTATCCAGATTCCCAGGGGTGACAGGTGCAGGCCCTGTCTGGCAAAGCATCATGGTCTGTCAACCATGTTATCCCAGGATGACAGATACTGGATACCCTGTGACATGCACCACTACACTAGACAATTGTGGAATACAATCCTTTTGTCCCTGTACTGCAGTATCATTCTGGCCAATGGCAGAATGCTACCCAGGCCTTGGGACATACCTGCATGGGCTACAAGACCTGACAGTTCCTACATGTGTTTCCATGCAGTCCAGGCTACTGCATCACAGGTCCTGCACAACAACATGGAATATGCCAGAGCCATGTGTATAGTTCAAAAGGTGGTCTGAGTGTATGAGTATGTGGCTAATCATGGCAGACAGGCAGCTGACAGTATGTATGCCCTCGTATAGGTCAGTGTGTAACATAGTGCTAGAGTTTGCATTCACAAATGAGTACTGTTGGGCATGTTTCCAGTCATGTGTTCAGAGGTGTGGCACAATTATGCAAACTATGTCATACAGTTTGTGTATTTCGGTGTCTGTCTCTTCCTGCTTGGGGGGTCACTTGTTTGGCCAGATACTTAGACGTGTCTGTGAATGTGTGTGATTTCTGGTAGTGTGTGTGGGTGTCCTTACTGTGTTCTGGTAAGGGTATGTGTTGGTTGTGTTGATGAGCTGCATGTGTTAACCTACACCTCATGACTGTCCAGTCCAGTCATGGCTGTAGACTGGGCTGCCTTCCAGCTTACCCCTGTAGCTGCATCCCAAACAATGTGTGGGGCGTGGTGTTAGGTGGGTCTGGCAGTGTACATGGCATAGAGATTACATTCCCCCAGGATGGCCACATACACAAAGCTGACATTAGGAAACACCAGTAGCTGACTAGTGGACATGTCTGTATGAGCAGTCAGTACTACAAGTACCAAGTACTGTATTTAGTTTACGTATTGCCTATGAAGATGTTTTAGACAGTGATGCTCACATGTAAATATTTGTGTTATGGACGTGACAACACTGGCTATTACGGAAACATTGTAGCTACCTTTAGCAGCAATCCTCCTCTGAGGAGCACATCACATCCTGTTAGTTGATTACAGATGATGCAAGTGTCTACAGGTCTGTTTTCTTCTCTGGGTATATACTCACATATCCACCAGGACCATGAGCTCTGTTGGGCACAGACACCCACTCTCCAAACAGAGTCATGTATCAATAGGCTCTGATGCCACTATCAACATGATCAGGATATAATCAGATAGTGTGAGCCATCACCTATGATGCAGCTATTACACATAGGCAGCTGTCTCCTACATCTTACACTCCTACTGCAGATGTTACACTGGAGTTAAAGATGATATGCAACCTGTTTCATTACCAGTGCTGTGCACTACCTTACATACAGTATGTGCAGGTGGCTGTTAGGTTGGCAATGAGAGGTTGGGCTACACAAACCTGGTAGTTCAACCAGTGTGTCTGTACTCTCAATATCCACTCTATGTAGGTGTGCACATAGCCATTTGGCCCAGCCCTGTAACAAGGGTCACTACACATTTGCATAACATGTACACATGCACAGCTGTTATTGCTTGCAAACGATAGTAGAGAGGTGGATATTACATGTGTTATGTGCATGGATAGTTACCTGGCTCTTCCAATTATCTTTGCTATCATGCTGTTAACCTGTCAGATGAATACTAATGCTATGTATCCTGTCATTGAGTATTGTAATTGCCAATAGACATAACTACTGTTTGCATAACATAACAGAACTGCTATGTAGAATAGAATACAGATCTGCCTAGAATACTGTACATTACACAGTTATTGGCACAATATCCCACAATGCACACCATATTTGCACGGTAAGCCCACCTTTAACATGTTCATCTTACTTATACACCCATACATATGATGACTGTTACAATATATCGACATATACTATCCCCTGTTATAGCACATACTTGTTGGACCAATCCTGACACTGACAGTGTCTGGAAGTGAATTGGTGGGTTCCAAGCCCATATCATCCCTTGTGGTGTATGTGGAGTGTGCCATGTGACCTACAGCAGTACACACATAGAATACTACAAGCATTACTACTGCTCAACAATATATCACTACAGGATAGCTATTTCCACTATATGCATTGATTACACTGTAATTCTTACAGTACAGGTACTACATACACAGACATACTACATGTTATACATACCATCTTAGTAATCGGAGGTGTTATTAACTAGTGTAATACTCATTTTGGTTCGTCTTTCAGTGTTTTGTACTGTCCTACAGGTAGATACAGATGGTTTGAATGTGTGACAAGGCAACCTTTTATAGTTACAGATCAGTAACATGTGCTATCCCGATGACCAATTGGTGTTCCTAAGTAGCTAATTACATGCACATCAGCTGCGCTGCTACTGCCTTAGCCAATACCATGGCTACAGTGGAGTATAATTGAGTACTCCACTTGGGCGTTGTCCCTTTGCCTTACTTGTGAGGAAGACAGGGAAGTTTTGTTTGGAATCTATTGCAACAGCTGTATGGAGATGAACAGTAATATATTGTATGTAATGCCTAGAGGATTTGGTCTAAATGTGAGTACTGCTGTTATATTTCTGAACATTGCTACTTGTGCAGGGTTTGTCTGTACCTAATACTTCTGCATATGTTTCAGTCTGGCCAGGTTGTTTGACCAGCTCAAGGCTGCATAGCTATGCATATAATGTTAGGGGGTTTACAGTGTGCTTACCAGACATATTTAGTTTGGTGTTACTGTGTATCATACTGTGCTAATAATCAGTACTAAGTAAAACTTCCTGGTGTACAAACTTTTCAGTCCTCTGAAACAGGATTAGTTCATACAAACCCTGTTACATCAGCAGCTGTTCATTTGTATAACGGGGATAGTATATGTCGATATACTGTAACAGTCATCATATTATATTTCACATAGGGCCATGTTAGTGTGTCTGTGTCCAGGTATGTTAAGGTTTCAGCAGATGTTGTACAGTAGTTGCATAATTGGTTATGGTATGCCAGTATGTATTGATGTAATTATTTCAGTTGTGGGGTAGATGGTGGGTGTACATAGCACTTGCAGGTGTGTAGGAACCTCTTTTATACAATGTCTATATGTGTGCGGGTTGAACACCTATCCCTTAGTGGACTAATACTATGGTAATTGCAGGCTGATTCATTAAGGCACTATTAAATGCTTCCTGTATAGCATGCAGGTACTGTTAGCCCTTGAATCCTTTTGGCAATACATCAGAATGTAATAAAGTTTTGCAAAATGAAAGCTGTCTGTGTAATTCTGTCATGGATATTTGCAGTCATTGCAGTTGTGTTGGTGACTGTGTCCATAGAACATATTTGTAATAGTGTATTGGCATATACTCTTCATATGTTATGTTCATATTGTTTGGGGGGTGGGGTGGAATGTGTGATTGCTATGGTCCATGTTATACTCAGATATGACCACTTTGGATGCTGTCTACAGACATGTATGTATGTGTGTGTATATATATATATATATATATATATATATATATATATATATATATATATATATATATATATATATATATATACATATGTGTGTGTGTGTGTGTGTGTGTGTATGTATATGTATATAGACATATGCATCATTGCATACGTTTATCTGTACCTCCATAGATGGGTACATGTTTTTAACCAATCTATATATCTGCATATATATAATATGTAGATCTATATATATCGACATGTCTCTATGTATCTCTCTCTCTATATATATATATCTATATATGAGCATACACCTTTAATTGGGTACATGGTGGGTTGTCCTATTTCAACACATTCCTCCCTTTTGTGTTTTAACCTGTCTGCATAAACAACTGGGATAGGTACATCCCATGTAGCTTAGTGTTAGGTTACTCTGAGGATGGAGTACATGGTTGTGGGTTCTACTCCTGGAAGGTATTATTTTACCTCTCAGAGAGGCACTGTTAGGGAAAGTGTGAATAACGCACATTTGTGTGGTTGTGAGCAGGTCTGCCTATGGTCTGCGCGACGTTAAGCAAAGGTCAAATGTGTGAAGCGCTTCTCTGTTTATCGTGTTTCAGAGCCGCTTACCATCGCGCAAACACATGGAAACCCACTTACAACTGCTTAAGAGTGTTTAATTCACCTGCATCTAAAAGCCCTTATTCTGGCCCTCAAACTAACCTAACAGCCCTTGCAGGTCTTGTACCCGGGACCATGAACACCACAGTCACTGACTTTACCATTAAGGAATCTGAGATATGTACGAACGTTATGGTGTTTAGAATATACATTGTACTACAGACATTCCTCACTACTGAAAACAAATGTGACAGTCAGTTGGTGTTCATATGTCTGATACATGTTAATGTTCATATGTTTGTGAAAGAAGGTGTTGCAATGTGACATGACAGGGTGTATTATGAATGAGAAAGGTTCTTGCTTTGTGTCCTTTTTATATTGTCCCCATACTCCATGTATGCCCCTCCAGTTCACTTATTGGACATCCGATCCAGGCCCTCCTTGATGCATGATTGCATTACCCATCATTCCTCCCCCACCCCAATCTTCACATACAGAACAACCACCCCTTCTATGGTGAATTAGGTTAATATTAATTGTTATAATACCAGAGCTGCATGTGTTTTGTGTACACTCCAATTCCTTTGGAGTGCTTCTGTGTCACGAAGTGTGTTCATAGATGTTTATATATATGGCTATTGATGTAACTGTATAATATATATATATATATATATATATATATATATATATATATATATATATGTGTGTGTGTGTGTGTGTGTGTGCAGACATCACTGATATATATATTTCTTATTAGTTTGTAACAGTAATACATCTGTAGACTAGAATGTGTTGGTTTACAAACTACAGTACATTACAATGTACTGTACATATTTACACAAAGTCACTGTCCCATTTGTGGTCATTACAGTGAAATGCATATGGCATAAAGTGTAGTCTCAAGAACATGAAACATGTGTACACCTCTGATGGCTTCGTGGTATGTCCCATGACTATAGTGTGCATGGTCCAGGGTTCAACACCTGCAATGCTTTACAAATGTTTTTTATTGCAGAATAAGGCTCATTTAAGCAGTTGTAAGCATGTTTAAAAGTGTTTATGTGACATTATAGTAGTGGTCAAACACATTAAACAAACATTGTAACGTATAACCTATGCGCGCAAACACAGCCACATCCGCTAATTACTCCGGATATATACATGTCAGTGACGTAACATCTCACTATGTGCTGACATAATATTACATTCTCTGTTGACTGTACTCTCCAGCACACATAGGTATATATGGGTGATTTGAATGTTTATTATACAGACGATTACTACCTATATATGCAAGCTGTGGTTAAGATATACTTTTGCACATGATAAACATCCCTACCTTTATTGGGATTGTAACCTCGAATGCACAGATACTATGTGGATGCTGTAACCATTACACTGTTGTCATTAATGTTACTTCCGCCTATTTCCTATTTAGAAGATTTCTATGTGTAAGCTAGGCTAAGCAAAGGGCGGGAGTCTCCAAACTCACTGAGCTTCACGTACTCTTGAAATAACAACATATAACTAATGTACTGTGAGACAATACATTAAATTCCTAACTACATTAAGCATAGCCCCTCACTGACACACTTCAATGGAAACCTTGTTGTGTGAATGGGTAACAGACTATACACCCCCTGGGATCATGTGTCCCAGAACCATACAGCCAGGGGGTGGGGCAGCCTGTCCAATTTGATAGCTGCAAGACCTGTTGGGGGAATTCAATGGTGTTGAATTGTCACATTAACATGCCCTCTTTAGATCACTAAGTGCCCCCATCACCCTCCACAACCCCAGTCTTCAACAGCTTCCAGCAACTCTGCCTGGAATTGCTTCATTGGCTATGCTTGAGAGAGGCTCAGTTACTTCATCAATGGTGCAGGAAAGGCCAACACACTGTAGCTATGCTTCTAATTGCCCTTGGGCAGATAGGTAGTAGGCTGTCTGTGAACCTCTAATGTGCAGGCCATCACAGCCATAATATGTGAATAAACAGACCTTCAGATCACAATATACAGTGACAACTCACCATGTAGTCAGGAAACAGTTGAGTACAGCAAGAACATACAGAACACTGAAACTTAGTCACTCCAAAAGCCTATCTTGGAAGCTAGAAGGCTTGTATAAGTTTAAGGCTTTCTATTGCTTACCAGTAGGGTACCTACAGGGGAGATGAAAAATAAGCACAGATGGGGAACATGCATACAATGATACCATACCGGCCTATGTGTCAGCCTTAGGCTTTGGAATACTGGCCAAGGCTATTGGCGCCCCCATGGTGCCTTATTTAGGAGAGTCCCAAAGGTAAATACCAGCTCCATAAACAGCAAAATAGCAGATTCAATGAGGATTATGCTACTCAGCACCAGGGGTTGTGATCACAACATGCATGCACTCACAGCACTCCTCAGGATGGACAACATCAACATCTGTGCATTAACCGAAATCTGTCTTAAGGCTTCTGAGAGCACACCAGCACTACCAGACTACAACCCATACCACACATTTCAGCAACAGAACATGGACTGACAGACATGGAGGGGCTGTATCCATATTCATCAGGGATACCTACACTTCCAGGTTAGTGGGGCAGCATGATATCTCTGTGATCATCCATGTGCAGCTGACATCAGCCACAACTGCAATGTGGAATGTGGCCTGCTAAGGATCACCCTCCATGAACCAGGACCTCCACTCCACCTACTTGGAGACAGTGGAGAACATGACAGTCCTAACGCACACCCTGGCATTGGTCGATGTCAGCTACCATACCATTAACTGGGAAATGTACTCACTTCCAGGACCAGCGCTTCCTGGAATGTATCACCTCATATGCCCTGTATCAGGTGGTAACCTCCCTAACGTGTGGTGGAAATTACTAGATGTGGTCATCACCAACTTGGGCAAGAGCTGCACTACAGCGGAGATTAACCAGTCAATGGTTAGATCTTACCATGAACTATTCACTGTTTCCACACCCTAGCATCTCCCCCACCCACAGATACCACAGTGTATACCTTTCCTACAGCTAAATCTATACTACTAGTGACAGGGGTGGGGGGTTTCACAGCTCCCAAGCTAAGGAGAAACACTGCTCAAGATGCAGACAGATTTACAAATGCAGTCTATTAGCACCTACATGGATGTATGGATCGTGCCATCACTGGTAAACCAAGACTCACTCCTCTTAGACAAGGAGACTAGTCTGGTGTACTTCTGCAATAAACAGGCTATACTACAAAAGTCGGACAGTATTCCAGACACACAGCAAATCCTATGAAGGGCAGACATTTGTGACCACTATTAGTATGATACGTAGGTCCCTCATTACATCATCCAAGGCTAACAACAGCAGGAGAATATGCAAGGATTCGAAAGATATCTACAAAGCCTTCTTTGGCTATGTCAAGGATCTATGTGGTGATGCACAGATTTGCACTGTGCCGGTGAAATATAGCACAAAATATGCTGACCTTACTGATATCACCAACACCAGATACATTCAGTGCATACTTCACCCCCCTAAAGAGCCCACACCACTACCTGAAAGGTACAGTATCCCAACCATCAGAGACACACAGGTGGAAATGGCCCTCTCTAACAGCAGAACACAGCATCAGTGGAGGAAGATGTTGACCCAGACTGCATCTTGCAAACTGTACAAGACAACCTGCCCCCCACCTAATTAAGCATTCCTACCTCAGCCTCTCCACAGGCTACATGCCCATACAGTGGCGTGTGGCAACGGTTATTCCACTCCATCAAGGTGAAATCACAACTGACCATGGTAACTACCACCCCATAAGCCTGACTAGCCTGATCTGCAATGGTATGGTTCAAATCCTCATGGCACTCATTAACAATGACATTGGTAACCTTCGAACACGTGACCCAACCCAGGTCAGCTTGGTTAAGTGCAATTCATGTCTACTGAACCTGTTTGATGTCTTAAATACAGTCACCAAGATGTTAGATGATGGGGGAGGTGGTTCGCACATACTACCTGGGCCTCACCAAGGCTTTTGACACCATGCCCCACTCAGGTATTATTGATAAACACACCAGCCTGTACATTCACCCATACATCACAGGTTGGGTTGCCAATGGGCTTACACACAGAACCCACATGGTACGACTAGCGGTCTCCAGGTCCAACTCTTGAACAGTCACGACTGGTGTCCCACAGGACTCAGTCCTGGGAGCCCTACTGTTGGGCATATATGTCTTAGATGTACAGCTAAACACAGGTGGACTACGGCAGACCATGTTTGGCAATGACTGCAAACTGGGAGCCATGATTGATAGTCCAGCTGACATGGACATCCCTCAAGGGGCCTCACAGAGAATGTCACATGGTGCCAATGACACGGCCTCCAGCCAAGTGCCACTAACTGCATGGTCATTCCATTGTGGAATTGGCATCCACATATTAACACATGAGTGGCAGTCACTTTAATACAGAAGAGGTAATAAGGTATCTGGGGACTAAGGTAGATAGTGATCCCCCCTTTGACAATCATATCTCCACAGTAGTTAGAACATCCTTCTATGTAGGCCATCTGATTACTAAAGGATTCCCATCTAGACATACTGGGGTTATAGTGCCCCTTTACTCATCACTCATCAGTCTCATCATAGGGTATAATAACCCATGTGGGATGTACCTCAGAGAACACATCCAACAGCTGGGGGGTCCACGAATGTACCTCACCAAGGGGAATACTGGCCTCCAATATATGGCCTATGCAGCCGGACTGAATAAACTCCTGCTTTACTCAGTGGCATCTCAAGATGATCTCCACTGGCCAACACAGCCATGTCGAACTCAGGCTTGATGGATATGCTCCACCTATGGGAATCCATGTCACAGTGAGCCACACACTGTAGTGAGCTGACCTTGCCACAACAATAACCAGAAGATGTTGGAGGGAGAGCTTCCTGTCACAGACACTCCCCATACTTTGGAACAACATCCCTACCTACATTAAACAGAGCCCCTCACTAACACTCTGCAAGAGAAAATTTGAAGGGTGGATGGGGAACAGTAGATGCACCCCAGGGATCCCGCCATTGGCTCTGCTCCACAGAGGGACAGTTAATGAATCAATGGGGTGGCAAAAGCTGACACATTTTGGCTGGCCTTATGGCCTCTGGCAGTTGGCTAAGTACCTACCTATGAATCTATACATACAGTATCTGCATATGCTGATAGCTTAATTTACTATTCAGGTGTTGACTTACCTTGTGCCAATGGCTGTTGTGTGTGCAATAGTTGAGGGCTGTCTATGTTGCATGCACACAGTAGACTGCCTATACATGACAATTTACAGGTAGTCTTGTGTGTGTGCCATCCATTGTTACTGTGTGTGCAGGTGGAGAAAGGCGTCATTCCCTAGGTGCCTACACTGTCAGTGTGTGTACTATATGTTCCCTCTTTGCCAAGGCATGGGCATACTGGGCACACCTATTTCTGCCTACTGAGGCTGGCTCAGGGTATTCATGGTCTGAGTACCTCTGTGCCTTTGGGGCCCTTGGCAATGGTGGTGGGCTGTGAGGGCCTTCACCATTGTGTCCCTGCTGCAGCTGTTTCTGCAGAACCATATTGTGTAGCATGGCACACACTATGAAGATATGGGCACATGTGCCTGGAGAGTACTGCAAGGCTCCACCAGATATGTCCGAGCAACGTAACCGTGATTTCAACATCCCAAACATATGCTCTATGATGATTCTGGTTTGTACGTGTGCCTCATTATGGCATTCCTGCATGGGTGTGTGTGCATTTCTGATGGGAGTCATCATCCACAGTTCCAGTGCATAGCCAGCATCCCCCACCAGGTGGCCATTTGGGATGTCCCCCCTGGCAAATAACCGATACAGCTGTGAGGCATGCCAGATGTGGGAGTTGTGATAGCTTCCAGTGCTGCCCTGGGCATTGCACATGATCTGCTAGTTGATGGACGGGTATCCCTTGCAGTTTATGTCGTGCCTATCCAGCTCACCGGGTGGTGACTTGATGTGTATGTGCGTGCAGTCTATTGCACCCAGTACCTCCGGGTATTCTGCCACACGGTGGAAGAGATGCATATTGCTGGCCAACTCCTCCTGCATTTGGGGGAAGTATATGTGCTCACTGGCACGTGGTAACATGGCATCCAGGAACTGGTGTAGTACCCTGGATGCTGATGCTTGTGAGATCCCCATGATATCCCCAGTTGGTCTTTGAAAGGTGCCTGTAGCTAGTATTCTCAGGCTTACACATACCGTTGTATCAACTGGGATGGGTTCCCCTCTGTTTGTTCTGGTTCTGAGCCGTGGCCGGCACAGCTCCACAAGTTGCTGTAGGGTGTCGCTGTCCACCTTGTAATGCTCTACTATTTCCAGATCATGTAGCCCCTGGTAGGTTACCCTGGGTCTGACCTGCGGTGGTCATGTGCATCATCCTCCACACCACCTTCAGAATCCAAAACATGCTGGTGGATCAAAGCTATGGCAGCTCCTAACATGTACATAATAAAAGTTCCCCGTCTGTATACACCACTGGTGCAGAGTGTATGGGAATACACAAATGTGTGTGAGGTGCTTTCACACTTTATAGTATTGTGCTATGGATGCTGCTGATGTAAGTGGGTGTGTATGAGCTATTCCAGCTGCTGTGTGTCTTAATTATGGGTTTTGCAATGAGTACTGCAAGTGTGGGGCCTTTACTGTGGAGATCTACTCGCCTGCCTTGATTAATATGTTGCCCTTTAATTCACTTTTAGACCTGGATCCCCTCCCATTATCAGGCATGCATCCACCTGCTGTCTTTCTTGTTTTGTACTTTCCCTACCCAGTCATGACAAAATGTGCCTTGTAGCTGATATAATGCATATCGCCTTTGTTCTGCTTTGACACTTTGCTGTTTTCTTTACAGTACAGCCCCTCCCCTTCCCTTTTCTGCAGGTAGCTGCTTGCAGCCTTGTTAGCTGTTGTCAGTGGCCCACTGTAGGCTCCCAGGTGTTAATTAGTCATTTATACTCCAATTTCACTGCTGCAGCATTTCCTTATTTCTTTCCTATATCCTTCCTGTTTCAGCTGCAGTGCGCGCCACGCATACCTGTTTACCGGGTTTACGTGCGTTTTTATCTCCGTTCACATGCATACTCAGTTACCTTGTCTACTCTCAGCTAAGCATAGCTATGGGCAATTCGACACACGCCTATCCTGCCTGCAGCTTTGCCTAGGTAGTGGCAGACCGGTTTAGCAGTGCTTCAATGTGCTTACAGCAATGATGACACACCCCTCTCTTGATGTCATCTTTATCTCAAGAGCTCACCTTGGTGTTATAATGCTACGCTGTGAGGTGCATCCTTACACCAGCGGGGAAATGTGATTTACTATTACTCCTCTCATTTGCATGTCATTTACTACTAATTCCTAGCTACTGCACATAACACTGTCACTGCCCCTTAGCAACCCTTGTGCCATGAGTATGGTGAAGCATGCCTGCCATTGACTATTATGGGGAAATCATGATATGTGTTTCATTGTGGTTTTATTCTAAGTTTTTATATATTTCTTGTGATCCCCTTTGCCCACCACTGCCCTCTACTTCCATGTCGCGATGGTGCGACTATATGTATTAAATGTTAATTTTATATTTTGTAAATTTTTTTATGCCAGTGGCTATATATTTAGCCACTGGCATATATTAACAATATTATACATGTGTTTGGTCAGCTGTCATGGCTCTGATTTTATGTTTGCAAAAATGTAAACCGTTTTCTATGGTTTACATTTCTGCATGCTTACACTATGCCTGCACCACTTCCTGAATCGCTACATACCTTCATTTGCATGCTACACTGCTGCACATGGGGTAATTAGCATACAAGGCTCAGGGAGTTGTGCGGGCGAGTGATGCAGTAGTGCACATGGAAAGAGCTGCCTGAATCACTCAGTGGCCATCTTTGTGTTAGAACGCTGATACTACGCCTGCACCTGGCTAAGCTTCATGAATCCCACCTCCAAAAAAAAAAGAAAGAAAGAATAACTATCATCCCCACTTTGTAATACTTTTCTACAGCTGCATGACTTTATGACTTGCACAGGGTTATCAGTACCCTCACTGCAAAACTGGAACAGAACTGCCAAAAACTGTCAAATTAATCTTTATCTGTCTAGTTTGAACCCTCCACTGTACTGTTCTCATGCAATTATCCTGATTATCTTTCCAAAACAATCTATACCACTTTCTCCTAAATAATGCTCCTAAATTGTGACTAGGTGCTTGTGGCTCAATTAGTAGCCCTGGAATTGGAATAATGATGTAGGGAGGAGGTATTGTCTGCTTGCTTTTGTTTTGGAGCAGGATGGAATTGCATGCACTTAGGAGCACACTGAGCAATGGACTCTACCTGGTGGAGACTGGAGAAACCATCACTTCTGTTACAAGGAGGGTGTAGCATCACTTCCATGGTATGGCCCCTTGTAGAAGTTAGAGGAGTCCTCTACAAACTGTCCATTTCATGCCTTTCCCTGGTACCTAGCCAAGTGTATATAGTTAGGGCTGTGGAGAAAATTAGAAAATTCAAACCACTTTTGATGGCTGTCTAAATGATGGTCCCGATCAACTCATACCACGCTGATGGGGAATTAATGTGTCTATTGGTTGGAAGTGGGGTTGATGGTTAACAAACAGTGGAGGTAAAAAGCCTGCAAAACATGTCTACATCAGAATTCAGGAGACCCAACTATTTCACTGCTCGAGACCTACCATCCTGCATGATCATTTTACTCTTCCAGAAAAAAAAACACAGAAGAAAAAAATCCAACAAGTCATATGGAGATGCCCTCAATTAGTCACTGACCTAATAACCACACATCCTTTAAAAATGAAGTCATACTGTACTTCAGAATCTAAACCTTATTGATCTGCTAACCTTTAACAAAAATAAATAATAATACATGATAGGTGACATTCACCAAATACCTGTCACAGTTTAATTGTCTTCCTGATAGACTCAAGTCTAAACCATTTTAAACAACTCAGTGGGTTGCAATGAGGGCAGCCTGTGCCCCAAGATGCACTAATATAGTTCTATGTTACAGGGAGCACAGTTTTGTGTACAGCAGTGAATATTACAAGTTACCATAGGTTTTTGGATGATGTTTTTTTTTTTTGGAATGGCCCTCTGGAGTCATTAGAACATTTTTTATCATATTTAAAGAACAGTACAACCTTCTTGGAATTCTCTTTGAAATGTAACCATCATTCTGTCATATTTTGGATGTTAATAAACCAAGGCCATTGATGTGATGTCTTTTGGAATTTATACAAACCTATGTATTCCAACCAGTTTGCACATTTCAAGAGTATACACAATTATGGACAGAAATGTGGCATTGTGAAAGGACAGCTTATACTGGCTTACAGATAAACATCCATAGGTTCATAGGATGATACTAGGCTATTGGGCCAGAGACACTTATAAGCCTAGCCAATAATTCTGCCCATGTTCCCTCAAAGTCAGCACTTGTTTCCCCTGTCCAGCAGGGACACAGGTGGGATCCCAGGGGTATATATTCTGTTTACCATTCAGTCGTCCATGTTCCTCTTAAAGAGGGCTAGCGAGGTACTCTGTTTGATAAGGAAAGGGAGTCTATTTCACAGATGGTGGAGTCTTTGGGACACAAATCTATCCTGCCAAAAAGTCCTATTAATGTCACAGACCAGGTTAAGGCCTTGCATACGGGTTGTGGGAGTGGAGTTTGTCCTACGGATATGCAGCAACTCTATCAAGGCTGGGTCTGAAATGGCCTTGTATGCCAGACACAGGTCACCTCTGAGCAGTGTGTATGATACTGAGTAGAGGGACAGGGCTTTTAGCCTATCTGTATAGGATAGGTGTTTGAGACCATGGATTTTCCTGGTCAGGAACCCCTGTGGTCTCTCTCCAACTGCTGCATGTGCTTGGCAAGGTACATGCTGAAGGGGGCATTGTATTCACAATGGATCTGATAAAGGAGGAGTATGGGGATGTTATGACCCTTGTTCCTGGATGAAATACCCTTATTTATGAGGTGGGCCATGCACGCACGTATGTATGTATGAGGCAATGTAGGTCAAAAGTCAGGTTACTACCAACCTGGGTGTCCAAGTCTCTCACAACTGATTGCATGCCTAGTACATTGTTATTAATGTGATAAGTAGTGGGATGACATTTTCCCAAAGGGGATAATGATGTATTTTGGCATTCAGTTTGAGGCCTTGCTTCTGGCACCAGTCATTGTGGTTTTATTCTAAGTTTTTATATATTCCTTGCGATCCCCTTTGCGCACCGCTGCCCTCTGCTTCCACATCGCAATGGTACGACTATATATATTAAATGTTAATTTTATATTTTGTAAATTTTTTTATGCCAGTGGCTATATATTTAGCCATTGGCATATATTAACAGTATTATACATGTGTTTGGTCGGCTGTCATGGCTCTGATTTTATGTTTGCAAAAATGTAAACCGTTTTCTATGGTTTACATTTCTGCATGCTTACACTATGCCTGCACCACTTCCTGAATCGCTACATACCTTCATTTGCATGCTACACTGCTGCACATGGGGTAATTAGCATACAAGGCTCAGGAGTTGTGCGGGCATAGTGGATGCAGGTAGTGCACATGGAAAGAGCTCGTACCTGAATCACTCAGTGGCCATCTTTGGTGTTAGAACGTTGATACTACGCCTGCACCTGGCGCAAGCTTCATGAATCCCAGGGCATGTCTTACAGCCCCCCCCCCCTCCAAAAAAAGAAAGAAAGAATAACTATCATCCCCACTTTGTAATACTTTTCTACAGCTGCATGACTTTATGACTTGCACAGGGTTATCAGTACCCTCACTGCAAAACTGGAACAGAACTGCCATAAAACTGTCAAATTCATCTTTATCTGTCTAGTTTGAACCCTCCACTGTACTGTTCTCATGCAATTATCCTGATTATCTTTCCAAAACAATCTATACCACTTTCTCCTAAATAATGCTCCTAAATTGTGACTAGGTGCTTGTGGCTCAATTAGTAGCCCTGGAATTGGAATAATGAGGTAGGGAGGAGGTATTGTCTGCTTGCTTTTGTTTTGGGGCAGGAGGGAATTGCATGCACTTAGGAACACACTGAGCAATGGAGTCTACCTGGTGGAGACTGGAGAAACCATCACTTCTGTTACAAGGGGGGCGTAGGGTCACTTCCATGGTATGGCCCCTTGTAGAAGTTAGAGGAGTCCTCTATAAACTGTCCATTTCATGCCTTTCCCTGGTACCTAGCCAAGTGTATATAGTTAGGGCTGTGGAGAAAATTAGAAAATTCAAACCACGTTTGATGGCTGTCTAAATGATGGTCCCAATCAACTCATACCACGCTGATGGGGAATTGATGTGTCTATTGGTTGGAAGTGGGGTTGATGGTTAACAAACAGTGGTGGTAAAAAGCCTGCAAAACATGTCTACATCAGAATTCAGGATACCCAACTATTTCACTGCTCGAGACCTACCATCCTGCATGATCATTTTACTCTGCCAGAAAAAAACACACAAGAAAGAAATCCAGCAAATCATATGGAGAAGCTCACAATTAATCACTGACCTAATAACCACACATCCTTTAAAAATGAAGTCATACTGTACTTCAAAATCTAAACCTTATTGATCTGCTAACCTTTAACCAAAATAAATAATATAATACATGATAGGTGACATTCACCAAATACCTGTCACAGTTTAATTGTTTTCCTGATAGACTCAAGTCTAAACCATTTTAAACAACTCAGTGGGTTGCAATGGAGGCAGCCTGTGTCCCACGATGCACTAATATAGTTCTATGTTACAGGGAGCACAGTTTTGTGTACAGCAGTGAATATTACAAGTTACCATAGGTTTTTGGATGATGATTTTTTTTTTTTTTTTTTTTTTTTTTGGAATGGCCCTCTGGAGTCATTAGAACATTTTTTATCACATTTAAAGAACAGTACCACCTTCTTGGAATTCTCTTTCAAATGTAACCATCATTCTGCCATATTTTGGCTGTTAATAAACCAAGGCCATTGATATGATATCTTCTGGAATTTGTAAGAACCTATGTATTCCAACCAGTTTGCACATTTCAAGAGTATACACAATTATGGACAGAAATGTGGCATTGTGAAAGGACAGTTTATACTGGCTTACAGATAAACATCCATAGGCTCATACGATGATACTAGGCTATTGGCCCAGAGACCCTTATAAGCCTAGCCAAGAATTCTGCCCATGTTCCCTCAAAGTCAGCACCTGTTTCCCCTGTCCAGCAGGGGCACAGGTGGGATCCCAGGGGTATATTTTCTGTTTACCATTCAGTTGTCCAAGTTCCTCTTAAAGAGGGCTAGCGAGGTATTCTGTTTGATATGGAAAGGGAGTCTATTCCACAGATGGAGGAGTCTTTGGGACACAAATCTATCCCGCCAAAAAGTTCTATTAATGTCACAGACCAGGTTAAGGCCTTGCATACGGGTTGTGGGAGTGGAGTTTGTCCTACGGATATGCAGCAACTCTATCAAGGCTGGGTCTGAAATGGCCTTGTATGCCAGACACAGGTCACCTCTGAGCAGTGTGTATGATACTGAGTAGAGGGACAGGGCTTTTAGCCTATCTGTATAGGATAGGTGTTTGAGACCATGGATTTTCCTGGTCAGGAACCTCTGTGGTCTCTCCAACTGCTGCATGTGCTTGGCAAGGTACATGCTGAAGGGGGCATTGTATTCAATAATGGATCTGATAAAGGAGGAGTATGGGGATGTTATGATCTCTTTTTTTCCTGGATGAAATACCCTTATTTATGAGGTGGGCCATGTACGTACGTATGTATGTATGAGGCAATGTGGTGGTCAAAAGTCAGGTTACTACCAACCTGGGTGCCCAAGTCTCTCACAACTGAGTGCATGCCTAGTACATTGTTATTAATGTGATAAGTAGTGGGGATGACATTTTCCCCAAAGGGGATAATGATGCATTTCTTGGCATTCATTTTGAGGCCTTGCTTCTGGCACCAAGCATTAGTTTGACTAATACCCTCTTGGAGGATGTTCACATCACTAGGGGAATTTAAGAGACTGCCCAGCTTGCAGTCATCTGCCAACTTTGTAAGGCCCAGGCCACTGGTTTTGTCTTGCACCTCAGAAAAGTATATCCCAAACAGTAGAGGCCCCAAGACCAGTCCTTGGGGTACACTGCTCGTTACGGGTCTACTACTAGAGGTGGCTTCCCCTACTTTGACTGAGTGGGTTCTATCAGTGAGCCAGTTAGCTACTCATCTGTTAACATACAGGTTGATGCCTAGCTAGGAGAGTTTATCTATTATGCCCGAGTGGGGACCATTTATATAAAGAGAGTGACAGATTCTTATGGATATGTTTCTTGCAAGAGGCTATCCTAGTGTGTTGTTAGAGGACATCCAAGAATGCATTACAAGGAACAGACATGTCCAGTTTGCCCCTATTTTGAGGTCATCTGGGAATGTTATGACAGTAAGAGTCAGGGCTTCTATCTCCAAGGTGTTGGCATTACATTGTTCTTGTGAATTCCAGGATTTACAGCACATCATAGACAGAAACTGGTCATTAATCAGACAGAAAAATTGTCAGCAGCACATCACACATCACACCTCTTCAAGGCCATTACAATACACATAATCCATCATATGCTGAGGTTCTAAATATTAACTTGCCTAAATTTGAAAGACCTCTAAAACACAACACAGCCACAAAGCTCACTCAGCAAGTTAAGCCTACCTCCTCACATAACACAAGGAGTAACAATGGCACAGATGCTGAGCCCATAATGCAAACATTGACCCAACAAAAAATTTCTTGTTACGGGTGACTCCATTGTAAGACATGCAGATATGCCTCTTATCAGGCAGAGGAAGGAAAGAGTGATGGTTAGTTGCTTCTCTCGTGCCAGGATTCATCAGCTCAGGTATGCATTCAAGTTCTTGAACAACAAGTACAAGTATGGCTCCGTCATAGCTCATGCTGCTGCCAATGACTTCAGGTGTACTTCACTGGACTATATGAAGAGATAAATGATGGAGCTTTCAGATGATATATTCAAGGCAGGTATGAGACTAGCGTTGAACAGCATTCTACCTTCTCCAAGGATAATGCCACAGTATGAGAAAAAAGTAATTGGCTTCAATAATTGGCTAAGGTTTTGGTGTCATTCAAAAGAGTCCAATATTTGTCAGCCTGGGATGATATGATCAACAGACCATGCTGCTTCACTGGGGATGGCCTGCATCTATCCCCTCTCAAGTTTTGATTATTGGCTAAGACATTGTCCACCCCATAGTGCCTCTTTAGGCAATGCAAACCTGATAAACCTACAAACATAACCAAACAAGGAAAGAAAAATTTGAAGGTGTTACTGATTAATGATAGGAGCCTAAACAAGGAACTCCACTGTCTGTAAGACCTTCTCACACTGAAGGACATTGACATCTGTGTAGTAACTGAGATATGGCCCAAAATGGTGGAGAACACTCTGGCTGTGTAGGGCTATAATGCCTTCCACATGTTTAGACCAAATACTGTGTAGGAGGGGAAAATAGTGGAGGTGCCTGAATATGCATCTAGAAGAAATTCTTATCATGGTTGGCAAAGCAACATGATGCACTAGAGCTTCTTCACGTCCAAATAACCTTCAGAAAGTTCCCATGCTGTATGTTACCTAGCTACAGAACTCCTTCTGTGACTCAAGAAAGCCACAAAGCATATCTATAACAAGAAGATTCACTAAGAATTAAACCCAGTACCATTTTAGGTGATCTAAACTATCCAACTATAGACTAGGAAACCTACACTACCACTAGTGCACAAGCACAGAGATTCCTGGACTTTGCCAGTACAAATGCCCCAAAACAATTAGTCAGAGTACTCACTAGGGGCAATAACATCTTGTATCTTTCCCTTACTAATAAGGAGTCATCTTGCACCATCCTTTGTGTATCCTTATCACTTGATAGGTCTGTCTATAAACCAGAGATCCTTTACATCCAAGGTACCTTTAGAAATTTTTTAAGACAAACTGCCTACTTCTAAGTGATACACCCTCACCAAACTCAATTAACTCCACTGAATATGCATAAACATAGACCACCACACTGTATAAACATGTAAATAGCTGCATAGCTGTAGCTGTACCCCATAGGAACAAGTGGAGGGCAAACCCCAGAAACAAACCCACATGGTGGTTTAATATCAACAGTCTTTGTAATAAAAGGAAAATAATTTTGATCAAAAATAAAAAGAGTAATTCCCAGAATGTGTAGCATTTGTCACTGAAATAACCAAACAAGAATCTTGCCCGAAAGTAAAAAGAGTAATTCTCAGAATGTTATAACCTTTGTCACTGAAACAAACAAACAACTCAGGAGCTTAATAAAATACATCAAACCATTTTTGAGGCTAAAATAGCTACCAAGACAAAGACAATCACAAGGCATTTCACTTCTGCAACTACTTCTGAACTTGGAACTACAAGTTTTCAGGATGCTCACACAGAAACATGAATAAAACACATTGTTATATCAGGATGTTAAGTTGTCAATCTCGCCTTCATTCTTGCTGGATGGGTCCGGAGCCAATCCTCGGCTCCAACTCGGACAATACTAAAGCTCGAGAGCTATTTTAACCGGCCTGAGGCTCCCCTATATCCCACAATGCTAGGCGGTAACTACTCAGATCTCGTTTGCTGCTTTAGCTGCGAGGTGCTTTTTTCTACCGGCTCTGTAGGTTAGTTTAATTTACTTGGTAAATTTCTCTAAAAAACCCTTAGTTTTTTATTCAAATAGTGTAGTTGTTGTTGTTCCCTACATTTCTATCCCTTTTAGCTTAATCCGGGTCCCTTTTATCCCGTTTTATTCCCTCTTTTGTCCTGTTAATTTGTTAGGCCTTTGGGCCTAACCCTTATTTTCCCTTAGTCAGTCAGTGTTATTTCTTGTGTCAGTGTGATTGACTTATTTTTGTTAAAAAGATGTATCTGTGTGTGCATCTGTTTTTTTTTTGCACTTTGTTTTAAGATGTCTAAAGACACCAAGGTCTCAAGCTTCAAGAAGTGTGACTCGTGCTGTCAGAAAATGTCTCTGACAGACGGACACACTTCTTGTGTATATTGCCTGGGACCTCTGCACCTGCAGGACTCTTGTTCTGTCTGCCATGCATTCAGTCCAAGAGTCCTGCAGGAGGGCAGGAACAAATGAATACTTCGAGGCTTATTAAAGCCTGAAGGCTCCGCGACCCAGTCTTCATCGGGGAAGCCTTCGAAGCCTTCCAGGCCATCGGCTCCAGCTTCAGAGCCTTCGACCGGAGGCACCAAAACTGCTTCAACATCGGCTCCGGCTGGAGCCGATGTTTCTAAGACTCAATCTGTTACCTCAGCTCTGGCTGGAGCCGAGGGTTCCATGACTACAATGGCTCCGATAGTAGTATCGGAGCCATCTACTAGAAAGAGGTCAAGGTCCCCGTCACTTGGCTCCATTCACTCGGCTCCAGGATCCCCACTTCTGTTGGAGCGGAGCCACAGGTCCCATTCCTCTCGGTCCTCCAGGCTGTCCGACCATGACTTAGAGAGGGTGGTTAGTAGAATTTTAAAGTCTCAGGCACTAGCCCAAATGCTGCATAGCCCTACTCAACAGTCAGTGGCTATACCCATCCCATCATCGGTTCCTCCTCCGACTCCTTTGAGTTCGGAGCCGGAGCTTGTGGGAGCCGTGACTGTCGGCACGGTGGAGCCGATTCCACACCTTTCAGCTCCGTCGTCAGCTCCGATCTCTTCTTTGGAGGGATCTGGGTGCCGAGCTTCCCTCGTCGGCTCCGAGGGGGCGAGTGGCATCGGACCCTTGTCCGACCCTGTTCTCCCTCTTGGAGCTTTGGCGCTGGTGAGTTCGGCCCCGACATCGGCCTCGGAGCCGTCCCTCTCGGTGCCGGGAGGAGTCCTCGTCTCTTCGGAGTGGGGATCTTCGGCCCGGCCTGATCGGGGTGCCTTCGAGGTCATGAGGAGCGTGCTAGACCCTGTGTCTGTCCCATGGTTGGCTCCCTCAGCTCCTCCCTCTACAGTGTCTGCGGTAGTCTCTACCCACCCTCTCGTTCCAGACTGTAGAGACCCAGTGCCTCAGGTTTCCCCATTGGGAATATCCTCCTCTTCCGAGGCCTCCCCTGATCCGGCAGGGGAACCCCCTCGGAAGAAAAAATGCAAGAGGAAGTATATTGACTCCCCTGAGTCTATCACGTCGGATACCGACTTGGATGAGTCAGAAGGGTCCCCACGGTCCCCCTCAGAAGATGTCTCCTTTTCTGACATGCTTGAAATCCTTAAACAGAGGGGGAACTGGTCCACCCTCAACCCTTCCGAGGACAAGTCGGTTTACCTTGAGGCATTTGGTTCTCGCCCTTCCACCTCCTGGGTGTCTCCTCCTTCTACCCCCTCATGGAGGTGGTGGCAAGGAAGGCGTGGACGGCCCCTGATACAGTGGAGCCTACCCCATGGAGGCCGTCTAAATTCATCACAGCTCCTATGGAAAAACAATTCTTATCTAAGGGCGTCCCCGTTGATGCCATGGTGGTGGCCGCAGCCACTAAGATGGAATTAGCTGATCCTTCAGTACCTGTCCATCCTCCTAATAAGGAATCTAGGACTATGGATAGGTATGGTAAGCGGATGTTTTCCTCAGCGACCTTTGCTATGCAGTTGCTGAACTACTTGTGCCACTTCACCCGTCTTCAGAGAGACTTGCTCACAGAAATGGGTGATGCTATACAGGATCCAACAGCTGAGGGGTTTCGAGACAAGATGAACTCCCAGTTGGCAACCCTAAATTCGATAGTCAACTCCTCCATGCGGCTTATCTCCTATGTGGCTAATGGGGCGAGTAGGGTTGCAGGTACAGGCGTAGCTTTACGACGTCACGCCTGGATGCGGCTTTGCAACTTTGCAGACCCTTTCAAGGCGTCCTTCACCAATTCCCCCTTTGATGGTTTAGCTTTGTTTGGACCTCTGGTGAAGGATACTTTGACCAGGTGCGAGCAGGAAGGCAAGACTCTCTCTGCCGTGGGAGTCCGTTTTTCCACCCCTTCCAGACCATATCCCAAGGGTCAGAAGGGGGGAAAGATGTGGTTCCACAAACCACAGGGAGTCTCGCCTGACGCACGAGGTCAGTTCCCCTCCAGAGGCAGAGGGGGGAACAACAATAGACGCCACCCTAGAGGCAGAGGGGGTCCGCAGAATCAGGGTAGCAGAGAAACTCTTTCTGACAAACCCTTTCAGCATCCCTGAGGAGCTGCCCGACTGTCCGCCTTCGGAGGCAGTCAGGGGAAGATTATCACTGTACCCAGAAGCCTGGCTTTCTCTCACTCAAGACAGATGGGTACGGTCGATTATATCCGAGGGTTACAAAATTCCCTTTGTCCACACCCCATATCAACCAAAAGGGCCCCTTCCAGACGTTCCACCCAGTCTAAGGGAACGAGCAGCACTAGAAATATCAAAGCTGCTCTCAAAAAGAACTATCCAGCCAGTCCCGGCAGACCAACAAGGATCCGGAATTTATTCCAAATTCTTTTTGGTACCAAAAAAGACAGGGGACTGGAGACCAATATTGGATCTCAGCAGACTAAACAAGTCCGTAAGAAAAATGAAATTCCGGATGGTCACGCTACAGTCCATTCTACCCTTCTTGGGTCAGGACAATTGGATGTGCTCAGTAGACCTTCAGGATGCATACTATCATATCAAGATGCACAGATGCTCCAGAAGGTTCCTCCGCTTCCGGCTGGGAGCCAGTCACTATCAGTTCAGAGCCCTGCCCTTTGGTCTCACTACAGCCCCCCGAGTGTTCACCAAATGCATGGCAGTGGTAACGGCTCACCTGAGACGACAAAGATTCCAGGTGTTTCCATATTTAGACGACTGGCTCCTTACTGCCACCACCAGGTGTCAACTTCTCCTATCCAGAGACTGCACCATTCATACTTGCAAAGTTCTAGTCATCTTCATAAATTTCGAAAAATCTGCCTTGTCGCCTTGTCAGTCTATTACCTTCATAGGCGCCACATTAGACACAATTCATCTTTCCACAAAGCTAACAGAGCAAAGGGTGTCAGATATCCGCAGACATGTTCACATTCTTCTTCAGTGCAACAAAATCCAAGCCAGGTTTGTCTTGAAGGTATTAGGTCTCATGGCAGCTGCCATTACACTCCTTCTCCTAGCCCGTTTTCACATGTGGATCCTTCAGTGGATGCTGTTTTCTCAATGGTCCTACCAACAGCTCCCAATGTCTCACAGCATTTTGCTGACCCAATCCTGCAAGAATCATCTTTCTTGGTGGATGTTCTCACCTCAAATTCTTCAAGGCAGATCCCTAGTTCCTTCCGCCCCGGTCACCACAGTGATGACGGACGCCTCCCTGATCGGGTGGGGGGGTGGCATTATCAGGGCAGGATGGTCCAGGGCACGTGGCAACCTTTCAAATGCCACTTGCACATAAATGTCTTGGAGATGAGAGCAGTACTTTTAGCATTGCAGGCCCTTCTGGACTCTCTTCCCACCGGGACTGTTGCAGTTCAGACGGACAATATGTCTGTAGTGTGGTACATCAACAAACAGGGCGTAACCAAGTCCTATCCATTATGTCGAGAGGCACTCAGACTTTGGCAGTGGGCGATCTCTTCTCATCGGTTTCTGACAGCAACGCACATCCCCAGGAAGTCCAACGTGATAGCGGACAAGTTAAGCAGGGCCATACTCATGCCATACAAGTGGTCTCTCAATCAGTGCTGGAAGAAATCTTTCAGAGATGGGGTCGACCTTGCTGCGATCTTTTTGCAACTCCCCAGAACAGCAAGTGTCCCGATTTTTTCACCCTCTTCCCTCTACCCGGCCAACCCACCAGAGACGCTCTAGTCCACGATTGGCCCCGTGGACTTCTGTATGCCTTCCCCCCCCTTTCCACTGATCACTCAATTCATTCAGAAAGCTACTGCCTTAAGAGTCACTTTGATCCTCATTGCTCTGTACTGGCCTCGACAGATATGGTTCCCGTTCCTGCATCATTACCTCTTGGAACAGCCTTGGCATCTGGACCCAGTGCCAGATCTTTTGACCCATCAGTCGGGTCAGCTGCACCACTCCCTCCAATCTCTCAACCTCACAGCTTGGTTGCTCCGCTTCCTACCCTAGCCAGGCTTCCTCTAATTTCCCATTCAGTCCATAACATCCTTATAGCTTCCCACAAGTCTTCTACCAGAAGGATTTACAATAGCAAGTGGAAACGTTTTTCCTTCTGGGCAGCAACTAAAAACATAGACCCTTTCACCGCGCCTATCCAGTCTATTCTAGACTTCCTGGCAGAGCTTTTTCACTCAGGCTCTTCTTCGTCTACTATCAGAGTACAATTGTCGGCCATTTCTAACTTTCACATAGGCCTTTTGGACTCCAACATTATGTCCCATAAACTTTGCAAAGCCTTTCTCAAAGGTATCCTTTTGCTCAAGCCCCCAATCAGAGACCCCCCACCTCAGTGGGACTTAAATCTAGTCCTGGCTTCCTTGATTCTTCCCCCCTTTGAACCTGCGACTTCCTGCTCTCTGAAGTTGCTCTCATGGAAAACACTTTTTCTAGTAGCCATAACATCAGCTAGAAGGGTATCTGAACTTCATGCTCTTTGCATTCGTCCTCTGTATTTAGTTTTCCATAAAGACAGAGTGTCCCTCAGGACTAACCCGTCCTTTTTACCCAAAGTTGCTTCTGAGGCAAATCTAAACCAGACTATCGATCTTCCAGTTTTCTTCCCTGATTATTCCAACAGGGTAGAACAAAAGTTACACTTTCTGGATGTTCATCGCCAGCTTTGTTTTTATTTAGACAGAACAAAACAGTTTAGGAAATCTAATCAGCTCTTCCTATCTTATGATGAAGGGAAAATGGGCCTTCCAGTTTCTAAAGTGTCCCTATCTAGATGGCTGGCCTCTATAATTACTTTCATCTATGAACTCAGAAATCAAAAGCTACCATCAAGACCTAGAGCTCATTCAACCAGGGCATTAGCTACATCGGTAGCTTTTCAGGCTAGACTGCCAATAGATTCCATTTGTGCAGCAGCCACATGGGCTTCTCCTCATACCTTTATCTCACATTACAAATTGGATATGGCCTCCAGAAACCGGGCTAACTTTGGTTCCACCGTCCTCAAGAGTCTGTTCCGATGAGCCACCCAGGGTAAAGGTGCTAGGGACGCGGTCCCATCCAGCAAGAATGAAGGCGAGATTGACAACTTAACATTGAGAAGTTATGTACCTACCATAACGTTCCATGTTAGTTGTCTTCTTCTCGCCTTCTTTCTTGCGTCCCACCCTCCATCCCCCTAGCCTGGACAGACCGAAAGGATCCTTTGGGATCTTCCTTCCCACTTTTTTCAGCCACCTCGATTGTCCCTTTTTTTTGGTAACTTTAGATGTAGGTTTATATAGAGGTGGTCTTTCTCTTTCTCCATCCCTTGAGGACTGGAGCTGCTATGGTTTTAGCTATCAAACGAGATCTGAGTAGTTACCGCCTAGCATTGTGGGATATAGGGGAGCCTCGAGCCGGTAAAAATAGCTCTCGAGATTTAGTATTGGCCGAGTTGGAGCCGAGGATCGGCTCCGGAGCCATCCAGCAAGAAAGAAGGCGAGAAGAAGACAACTAACATGGAACGTTATGGTAGGTACATAACTTCTCATTTCTTCTCTTGAGAACTTGGAACTAGAACTTATCAAGAAGTTCCACCACATTGCTGGGCTCCATAGCGAGTGCAACTGTTTTAGGTACTGCATGCCCAGTGGCATAGTGAGACATTCCACTTCTGCTTACAGTGTGTGTGTCTCTGTGTGTGCATGTGTGTGTAAAATGCCCTAGATAGGAATGGCAGGTTAATTAGCTTGCCCTAATTAGGAATGTCAGGTTAATTAGCTTGCTCAGGCTCAAACCCTGTACCTTGGTTTCAAGGTAACAAGAACCTTAATCCTTTACACCAACAACCAAATTGATGAGAGTTAATTGAAATGTGCTGAAATGGGTAATTTGTATCATTTATTGGTTGATACATTTTGTTTCACTGCTTAATGCAAATACTATTCAACACTACAGAGTTGAATGTGGGTTTCAATGTCTTTTAAAGGAATGTGAAATTCAAGTGAATAGAAATTTACTATTGCTCATACTAAATCAGTTTTCAGTATGTAACTGTTTTGTTTGGCAAATAGCCATCAAGTGTATTTGCTATATCATTTCAAAGCAATATTATTAGCACAAGAGGAAGCCTACATCTTTTTGGTGTAGAAGGCTGCGGGTTCTCTTCCTATACCATGTAGATGTATTACTGATACTACAGTGCACTTTAGAAGGTGTGGGTGTTGCACTCCTGAGTGTGTTGTCCATTGTATGAGATGTTAAACTGAAGCCGCAGTCTGTCTGTGTTCATGGCAGGTGCTGTGATATCTTTTATATTCATCTGTGCTATCAAAAAAAGCAGGGGGAAGTTCCCCAATACCTTGACAAAATTTTCCCTAGTAATATAAATACCACCAAGGGTCTCCCCTGAAAAAAATATTATTAGCCTGGTTGGACTAACCTGATCAACAAAGGATATTTAAATTAAACATTTTACATTAAATCAGTCTGTCTGCCTTTATTTCAAAAGTAAAGAAGATAGTATGCATGCTGACAGTTTTGTGCAATGTTTATGGCAATTGGGGGGAGAAAGGCAAGTAATGGGGCACCAGAATGGCTGCAGGGGGCCCTCATTTGACCATGATCCAGCTCTGGACCTGGCCAAAGCTTTTGAAACAATTCCCCACTCAGGCATAAAACTAAATAAATTGGGATTAAATGCATATGTTAGTTGTTGGATTGCCAACTGGTTCATGGATGGGATGCAGGAAATCAAAATAGGGGAAGTTACCTCCACAAAGAAGAGACCAATCACAAGTGGAGTCCATGGGATTCTATGCTGACACTTCTTTTGTTTGGCATCTAATTTTCAGAAGCAAAAGCAAATGCCAAAGGGCTCTGGCAAACAGATGACTGCAAGCTAGGAGCAGTCATTGAATCCCCAAATGACTTTGCTATCCTATGGGAAGGTTTGTCCCAAACAAATGACTGGTACCAAAATCATAGACTGAAACAAAATGCTGCAAAATGCAATATTGTATCACTTAGGAAGTTATCTGTCCCAGGAACTACCACATTAGCAATACACCCCTAAGAGTAGACACAGTAGTTTGAGATTTGGGAACTGATATTGACGGTAACCTAACTTTTGACCAACATGTGTCCATTATTGAAAAAAAGCCTTTTATATTGTGCAACTTATAAACAAAGGGATTGTGTCTAGATCTAGGGATGTCATAGTCTCCATTTGCTCAGCTCTCATTTTGCCAGTCATTGAATATAATGACCCCTTTGGCATGTATCTGTCCATACGCATGCAACAACTGGAATGCCCACAATGATATCTTACTAAAAGGATACAAAGCCTAAACAACATGTCCTACATGGCCCGACTCAAACCTTGTCACTATATTCTGTTTCCTACAGACTGCTAAGAGGTGACCTGTGTCTAGAATACAAGGCATTCTCTGATACAATAGTGATAGATTTACTTGACATCAGTAAGTCAAATGGCATCAGAAATAATCGGTCCTTAAATCTTTTCTACAACATCAACAGAACTGTTTGGAGGGACAGGTATAGCTCTTGCAGAGGATATGGTTGCTCTGAAACAGACTCTCTATCCACATAAAACAAAGTTCATCCCTGACTATATTCAAGCACAACTTATATCTATGTATACGAAACAGAAAATTTACCTCAGGACTGACCTCTGTACTACTAATGAACAGAAACAGCTCCTAAATACTTTATTCCATGCATAGACATGGATCCCCACAGATTATCTGTGGTATGGTCCCAGTTATTCTTACTGGGGTAATATATAATTGTCGACCACAGGATGAGTAAGAATCATTTCTAAACAAATGTTTAATTTGAGCACAAAAAGGGAAATTTGCTAGGCTTAAAATAGCCTACAAGGTAGCTCGCCTAGTACTCCCTATGAACCTATTAATTTTGGAATTCTGTCTGGAGTTAGCCACAAAGGAAATACATTTTAATTTCATCTTTAAATCCAGAAACAATATCGGATCACAACTGGGATACTAAGCCTTGGTGAAATCGGCTAACTGTGCCATGGTTACATGTGGATCTTGAAGATCTTGTCAGTTCATTTTAGAAGAACCTAATGTCGACATTGAAAATTTTTTTAGGGTATTGCAGTGTCCTGATAAATTGAATTGTAATTGTAATTGTTGCAGTGTTATTTATTTAGCAACATGCAACTCCTACCCTAGTTTTTATGTGTGCAAAGCACATCAGAAATGTTCTAAGAGGATACAGGAATACTGCTATAGGATAAAAGCGAAGAGTATGACAAATGCCCTTTTCAATCATCTCATAGTTTGTGATATTTCAAAAAGTTTTCTTTTTTGTTTTAGAAAAATTGACTAATGAATTGAGAGAGGTGGATGATGGAGATCAAACTTCTTTACAGGGGAAACACAATGGCAAGTATTGCTGAATAGTGATGCAGCACCAGGCTTAAATTATTATGTTTCCCTAACACCCATTCTGAGGAAGCATTACAATAAACTTACATGACATAGGCTAGTTTTGCTCACATGAACAGGAAGTTGTTCGTATTTAAATTCAATTTTAGGGATGTGTTTTTTATCTGTTGAAGTTCATCACAGTGTATGAACTAGAGTGCTAATCTCTTAAAGGAGCAATCATCACAGTGTATGAACTAGAGTGCTAATCTCTTAAAGGAGCAATCTTGGTGGCGCATCAGTGATTGTTGGTGCATTTTGTTCTGATCTTGGTTCATCCTACCTTAAAGATCTGATGTATCATTGCCACCTAACAGGGATTACTCTGCAGGATAGCAATGGAATTTAGTTTACTATCCCAATGGCTGAGGGGTGTGTTTATCTTTCTCTACTCAAGAAAAACTATAAGACATTTTTATCTGATAATTTTTTGTTAAACTAATTTAAAGTGATTTCCTATTTTATTTTACATGCATAACTGCCAATGTCTTCCTCAGCAGAGAGCATTTTTTTCTGCAGCATTAACTATGTGTTACACATTCATTTCTACATTGTTTGCAGTGATCTAAATGTACCTACTGGCTGCACTACCAATGCCCATTTGACAGCCCATTCACCCTGCAGAGGCAAGAGTCCGGCATCACCAGGTTAGCTGACAGAACCACACTTCTCAACTCTTGAGCATTAGAAATCATATCCACTGTCTTTTAAAAATCATAGGATATGGTCAGAAAGAGGAGACGTTTCTTATTTTTCACAATAGCATGTCTTTACTTTATTACTCCCTATATAATTATTAATGAAGAAGCTTTGTATAGGCTTAGGTTATTTATTTAATAAGGCATGTACTAGTAAATAGGTCTGACTTTATGAGAAGCATCAGTACATCTAGGAGGTATAAGGGTATATCTGAGTGCAAAAATCATAGCACTATGTCTAAATCATAAACAGCTGAGAGGTATGAAAACACTGTAGTCCCTTCTTTCCTACTTGGGAAGCCCCTTGCCCTGTTTATTCCTTCAGAAGTTAGAGTTAGTGGAAGGGAGCAGGCCAGCTCCAGTGGAATGACCTACCCCTGGTGCTCTCTCTCTCCACTCAGCAGTTCCACTGAGCTCCACATAGAAGTTAAGCATGCCTCTGTAAACACACACACATACACTACTTCCTGAGTTATTCAGTGCTTCACAACACTTGGCAGCATGTGTTCTGTGTGCCTGTGGAACACCTGGTTCTCCCACTAGTCGTAACCCAGATAGTGTGCTAGAGCTACCTCCCAACATCCAATATGGGCAAAATGACAGCAGGTGTTCATTCCTACCCTCCTTGGCCCATCCACTCCAACCCCATTGCCATTGATCAGGCACAATTCACCTGATGTGAAGTCAGATCTTCATCATCCCTTTGCACCATGGTGGCAGGTACCATGATTCAGGGTTTGAAGATATTATATAGTACTATAACTGTATATTTACCACTGACTATGAGATGTACAGAATGACTGCATGCTTCTTAAAATATTTACTCTGAAAAGCTCTTAGCAAATCTGGTTGTACATATTAGATTGAGGAAATGACTGTGGTTAACATTTATAATGTAGATTAATCATCGCCTGTAGCAAATTTTAAAATATACATTGTGAATTTTATCTACAGCTAATGTAAGTAAAATAAATAACATTAGTAAATAACTGCAAATATAAAAATAAAACACTCAAGGATCTAGTAGTCCTGAATCTTATTTGTATGCAGGCAGTGCCATTCTAATTAACTAGGGCAGATCAGTTTCAGAAGTACAACAGTTCCCCCAGTCAGGTTTCCTGAAATTCTGCCCATGGCTTGAACAAAATAAACTTATCCTATACATGGATAAAACATAGTGCATGCGGTTTGCACCTGCTAGAAACTAGATGACTCTGGAGTCCTTATTGTCACTGCCCCTCTTGGATCCCTTATCTCTAAACTTCCTCACTTCAAATGTTTGAGTCTGAAGAGATGCAAACCTCACCTTCAAATATCATTTGGAAAGTTCTCCACTGAAACTGGAGGGCATTGTATGATTTTGTGTAAACTAAGAACCCTTTCACCAAAGGCCAGGCATGGTTTGTGGTTTTTAACTTATTTGCAGGAACAGAGTATACATCTGCAATTGTAACAACTCCTGTCCAAATACTCACATGTTACAAATAGGTAGTTTTGCTATTTTATTTCTTTTCTGACAGCAGGGAACATCACTGTCAGACATTACAAAATGCAAACAGGCTCGCTTTAACAGCAAAGGCAGAACCTGAAATAATTTCCTAAATAATGTGGTATTTACACATCTGGATTTGGAATACTGCCCCCCCCACACACACACTTGTGAGTAAGTTGGCAGTAATCTTCCCAAGATTACCCCTTAAGGCTGTGAAATCAGTGGAACTCTACTTTAAAGGGCTTTCATTCATTCAGGTCATGGGGTAAAGGACTTTCAGCAAGCCTGTCCTGAGCAGCCTGAGCTGTTTTCTGCCACACATTGAAGAAGAACTGAACTTTTTCAAATGCTGTGCAGAAATGAGAGAGCTTCTCATAGAACTCTATAATTGCTATAACAATAAAAGGTAGTTTCCTTTTCTAGTCTGTCTCTTGTTTTCCCATTTATCTCTGGAGCATGTCTTTCAGAAGATTTTTAAAATTTGCCCTGAATTATAATTTATTGCTCCTGTTGTTGATCTTCCCTGATTTTTACCTCCTTACTTGTTAAAATGTATGTATTTGGCTCAAGTGTTAGATTTTATGAGTCTAAAACAGTACCATCTTCCTGTTCCTTAAGCTGCTGCTGCTAATGTCAGCTTTCTTGGCAACCATAGTCAGTTATGATATTTAATTCAAGTCTCTCTTGTTGTTTATACCGGTCACAGATGTTATAACACTATTAGGCAATGTTCTGTTCCATGCCCCCCCCCCATCTGTTTCCTTTTAATAGTCTATGAATGTTTGTATCACCACTTTAACTGTCATTTTTCTGAACTTTTGCTTTATTTTTGCTGGGTTTTGTAATTGCTTGAACTCTTGTAAATATTTGCAGTGTGTTGCTATTATCTGAATTATTGCTTTATTATTTTTGTAGTGTTTTGCTTTTGGCCTGGATCAAGACTGAGAATAGTCTTTGGTCTACTGCTCCTTCTACCTAGTTATAGTCGAGCAACCACATACATAATTAAATGACTCAAATAAACAATATATATATATATATATATATAGTCTTCAGTATTTACTTTAATCTGAGACTCATACAATTCCTCATCTGCAAACCCGGTGTGGTGGGTGTAATGTATCACTCTTATCTGGACTGAGGCTAGGTATAGGCCAGTATAATATAATACAAATTCACTTTTGTTCTGTGACTGTGTGTGGTGTGTGTATGTACTTGTTAGGGGGGATCTGGGCAAGAAAAACTCAGCAGCACATAATGAAGTTCAAAACATCTTAACATCACTCACCATGGGAAGTCCTGTTTTACTGTTTGTTTAACCCACGTAATGAAGTACCAGTGCATTACTTCTTATTGCTAGCTGTACCAGCTGTAGAATATGATTTTCGTTAATGTAGCTTCCTTAGTATAGGAAAGGACAAGCAGCTCGCATGTCTTTGAGTTCTGCTGTGTCATAATTTGCTTAACTAATATTAGCAAACCAAACACAGCCTTTCCTTAAAATATACACTTTATTAGCAACTCAGTTTATGCAGAACAGAAAACATAGAACCATCAGATGATCAATATAAAAAAACAAGTTTTAATGAATTTAGACATCTTCATTGTCCATTTTAGCTTGCATGCTAACACAACCAAATTCTTATTCTATGGATGATCAATATTCCACAGTTCTATCATTTTCCAGTTTCATATTTGTATTAACAGTGTGTACATCCTTAAGAATTTTCCAAGTCACTGTTATTTTGCATATTCTGTCCTGCTTTTCCTGACAGCTATCCTATACTATCCTAGCACTGGAGCTGTGGTAACCTTATGTTAAATTTGTGCCTGTTTTCCTGGGCTAACTGCTCTTTCAAGTCATCAAGTAATGTTACGTTTTCTTGAACATGTGTCTTAGTTTCAGTTTTCTGCTTCCTTGTGATTACTGCATTGTAATTATCTGTAATAAGAAAACACTCCATACTGGAAAGATGTTCACCTTCCTAAATCCCTTGATAAAAAAAATAAGGTTCCTCTTTATGACCTGATCCAACAAGTCCAGCAATTATTTTTGTATTTTTCTCCTAAAGTTGTTCAACTTCACACCCTAGACTTTGTTGCCATTCTACATATAGTGCAAATGTTTCCTTGCATTTTCTCATTTATCTTTCTAATACCGTTTTTCATATTTCCCAGCTATTCAGCATAACTGTATATTTAGCCACATAACAAACTTTATATCATTTCAAGATCATTCCTTTCCTTACCCTTCTTTCTCTTGTTTAAGGTCATTGTATTTAAGATCAATGATCCATTTTATTAAATATCACCATTCTTCCTGGGGAGTTCTAATCTAATTATGCCCTGTCACTGTCTGGATTAAAGCCTTGTAGTTCAATTCCTCATTTGAGAAGTAAAAAATGCTTTTTTTGTTGCCACCAAGAAATGAATTTACCGGTTTGAACAATTTATACCAGAAGTAAGGAACACGTTCCTTTCCACTCTGTATTCAAAAGATGTGTTCTCCTTTACTTGCCTCTCTTTGTTCCCCTTTTGTTAATAGATCCTTACCACATTGTCTGAGTCTTGTATTGGCAAATATCTTTTTTTATTCTTGTATTGATCTGTCTTATCCTGTTGAGATCCACAAAAAGGCGTATAAGATATTCCTTTCTATTAAACATAGGAATGTTTCATAAAGTATTTTCTTCAATCTAGCTTGCTAAGTATGGGTTTGACACCTAGTGTTATAGCATACATTGAGGGCTTTTGTATATTATTGAGTATTTGGGACCTCCAGCTTGCCCTATTTTCTTGGCAGTGTTACCTAAACCCATATCAATCTTGATTTCCTCCTGACCAATGAAAGTCACTTATCCAATTTTATATGGTGGCGAACTAGTCTTTACTTGCTGGACACCAAAATGCCTGCCTCTAGTATCATAAGTGTGGAAATAAAGTCACTACATGATTTGCACTGTCTTATTTAATATCATTGGAAAAGTTCCACTTCTGTAGCCCATTTCTTGGTTTAATGTAGGCTTCTTTATAAGATATCTTCTTGCAATCTTCAACTGCAGAGGACAGTCAAATACCCAAGTATTTAAGCTTTTACTTTCCTGATAGCATGAAATACTATACTAATTAACTAATTCTTGGATTAGGGCAAAATTAGCCATACTGCCTCCAATTTATCTGTATTGACCTTATCTTCCTCAACTCTTTTTATCATTGAAATAGTACCAGAATATCTTAATGCTGTGTATCATTTACAAAACATCCGCCAAAAGAGCTATCTTTAATGGGTTCTTTCCCAATAATATCATTTTATTGCTGAATCCCTGACTGGAATTGCTAGAGGCTCAAAGTACAGTGCAAATAGAGGGGAGTAAAGGGAAGCCTTGCCTGGTTCTGCAGGTTAGACTTATCACTTTAGAGCTCCTTGCTAACATTTTTTAACAGGAGGATATACTCTTTAAGAAAAACAATTTCCTAAAGTACCTTCAATAAGCAGATCCACTCCACTCTGTTTAATACTGTTCTGGCATAAAAAAGACTATGATTTTTACACCCCCAGTGTGACCATCCTGAGTTATCATTAACATTCTCAGAATGGTACATTATAGCCTTCCCTTACCTACAAACCCACATGGGCCAAAGATGACTATAACAGGGGCCACCCCAGCAAGTCTACCCATCAAAATAATCATTAGTATCTTGTAATTGTGATTTAGAATTGATATCAGGTTTTAGAAACACAAGAGAAGATGCTTTCCTTCCTTTATGATAACTATAATCACTACTATCGACTTCAAAGGAAATTTAATCCATTCCAGTAGATTTTCCTACTGCTTGTTTCTTAACCACTTCTCTCAGCTCTTGTAGTATTGTAGGGGCTGTGATGGTCCCTACTATGGGCCAGTAATCAAGGATCCTCAGTCTCCACCACTGACACTGGTGAGAAATGGCCACTAGGAACAAAAAATGGATACACACAGTATTTTCAGATGCAGCTCTCTGCACCAAGCACAATTTTCCTTAAGAGAGCACAGGAAGCACACTTCAGACCTAGGGCTGGACTCTCTCTCTCTCTCTCTAGGTTACAAACAAGACTCCACACTGACTACTTTGGTGCTCTGTGTCCCTATTTCAAGTAGCTGAAACACACACACTTGGATATTTGATTTACACACACACACATGCACACACACACGTGCACACACACGTGCACACACACATGCGCACACACACACGTGCACACACACACACACACACACACACACACACACACACACACACACACACACACACACACACACACAAGCACACCCACCTGGGAAAGGCTGGCACAGATTTACCAACTGTGCACCTCTGACTAGACTATAAGGTAATTATGCTGTCACCAGTCAGCTACTCTAAGCCTCTTACAAGAAAACCCAGTTATACTGAGTAAAATTAATACTAATACAAATGGTAGAGTTTGACCAATGCAACAAGGCTTTCAGGAGTGGCCACAGTGTCACTAAAATAAGCATAAGAATTCTTAAGATGTTAAAAGTATTCTGTAAAAGACTAGTCACAATGAAAGGTATAGACATATCTAATAATAAATAATAAAATAGAAAACAGGAGAATACTGAATATTTAGTTACAATAAACACAAGAGTTTCAATCACAGGAGATATAAAAAATAGCACAGTTGGATAGATTCACACAGATGCAGAAAAACAATACTTAACTAATTTCTCCATATTTTCCTGACTGACTAAATAATTACTGTTCCCTAGTTAAATTGCTGACTACAGCAAAGCAAGATGATGAGTGTTGAGTTGCTTACTATAGCAAGGCGAGATGAAGTGTGGGGTTGAGATATCTGTGAGAGATCTTTCCTTTCAGGTTTTGAAGAACAAAGTGTTGCCGTGAGAGTTCTATCATATCTCTCACTAATATCTAAACAATCATTTCAATGCTAGTTATAGAATGACATCACATCTGGTCACCTGACTTTGGAACAATACATACCCAGAACTTTGCTAAGATCAGTTGTAGTATCTGAAAGCTATAAAACAGCTTGAAAAACTTCGATGCTTCCAGGGTAGCAATTAGTTCACCCTAAGGACAGTACAGTAAGACTCCTAGTCCTGATGCTCCCAGACATTTTTGTCTCTGGCTGCAATCAGATCTGTAATATAAAATATTTATGGCCTAAGCCAACCCATTTAATTTTCAACCTATTTTTCAAAATTAGCTGGACTGAGATTAACCTCTTCCCTTCTAGAATTCTCTGTTAAAACATACACATTTAATCAGTTATAATAATACTGTCTGACATGCATGTATATCTTTTTTCTGTCCAGTAGGACCCACTGTTGATTCACATTTGACACAAGCAACTTTACAAATACATTTTTAACACAAGCATCTGTACAAATCAGTGTGATAGTCAATTACATAAAATTCTTTGCAAAACCCCAGCTAGCTATGCTGGCATATGTTAAACATGCACTGCCGTACTCTCCCTGGCACAGATTGCACTACTTCATATTATCACAGGGGGCATTACTGAGAAATGTTGCTGTACGGTCAGATTTTGCACTGGTAGGATGGAGTGGGTGGAGAAGAGTGTCAGGAGTGATTTGTGACAGACGAGTACCTGTAAGAGTGAAAGGGAAGGTCTACAAGAGGGTAGTGAGACCATCTATATTATATGGGTTGGAGACAGTGGCATTGACAAAAAGGCAGGAGTTTGAGCTGGAGGTGGCAGAGTTAAAGATGTTAAGATTTGCACTGGGTGTGACAAGGGTGGACAGGATTAGAAATAAGTATATTAGAAGTTCAGCCCAGGTTGGAAGGTCTGCAGACAAAGCCGGAGAGGCAAGATTATGTTTATTTGGACATGTGCTGACGAGGGATGCAGAGTATATTGGGGAAAAGATGCTAAGGATGAAGCTGCCAGGCAACAGGAAAAGAGGAAGGCCTAAGAAGGTTTATGGATGTGGTGAGAGAGGACATGCAGGTGGTTGGTGTGACAGAGCAAGATGCAGAGGACAGGAAGAAATAGAAACAGGTGATCCGCAGTGGCGACCCCTAAAGGGAACAGCTGAAAGAAGATGATAATGATGATCTATTGCAAATATCCTCACACTCAGATGAGTCCATGTCATTCTCCTGTTTAGTTCTGTGCAATTTTTGATAGTATTTCTCAGTTACATGAGTAATTAATGATGTATCCCAAACTATTTCTCGTGTCTACTTTCCACATTCCAATGATAGCCCTGTCATCCTTTTGCAGCCTTGTTCACATTGCCAGTGCCATCATAGTTCTGGGTCAGTTTGAAAAGTACATTCCTTTATTGCTAGTTTCTGTACTGTAACCTTATTACTTTCATGTTATTGGACATCTCTTTTCATGCTACTGAGCAGTATCTTAAGTCCCTAAAGTCTATATTGTAACCCATATTCTTTCCTGTATCTGTTTTTCTCTTCTTTTCCTAGATCTTCTTCCATGAATATAAATGGAAACTACCTCCTTAAATTTATGTCTGCAAAGCTCCCAATATTTAGCTGGCAAATCTTCCATACCATTTTAACATAGATGAAAGGTCTTAACCCAGCCTTAAATACTTATTAGATATCTGTCTACCATTTCTCTTCCTCCTTTCTTCTATTTCTATTTCTTTTTCTCTGCATGGCACCCTAAAAATTACTGGCTTGTCTAATCATAACCATCGGTTGTACTGTGGGGAATAATTAATAGATCACCTTATGTTGTTTAATGAATCATAAAGAGCTCAAGTTATTAAGATATTTCTTGCAAATTCTTTATGCAATTTGTATAAATTGGACCCCTTATACATCTCTTTCTGTGAATACCATGTTACCACTAATATCAACAGCATTCCTTACAACAGCTAAGAATTTTGCTGGAACATGGAGATGAATGCAAACTTCGAGCAAATAGCACGTTCATGGCAACTGGTAGTCACAGAAAAAGGAAAAGATGGACCAGATTGAGGAAAAAAGGCACCAGAGCAGGAATTTCAGTCAGATTGAAGGTAAACCCTCACAGGCCTGCACTGCCCTCCATACTACTAGCCAACATATGCTCACTTGAAAATAAGATGGATCATTTAAGACTGGAACTCTCATCACAAACCAAGGTGAGAAACAGCAATTTATTTGTTTACTGAAATGTGGTTAAACCACAATATCAGTGATAGCACAGTAAATGTAGAGGCATGACTTTATTCAGAGCAGACAGAATTCAGTCACTATTTGGCAAGTCCAGAGGAGGCGGAGTGTGTATATATGTTAATAACAACTGGTGTGGCAACTGTGTAGTGACCACTACCTTCTGTTCAGAAAACATTGAAATTCTGTCCCTAAAATGCGAGCCCATGTACCTGCCAAGAGAGTTCAATGGAATATGCATCACAGCAGTCTACATCCCACCTGATGCAAATATTAGTGACACTCTGTCCTCCTTATATCAGTTTATAAGTGACCTGCAAAACAGAAATCCAAAGCATGCAACAGTAATTGCAGGAGACGTCAATCAGACTAACCTAAAGACTGTGTTACCCCATTACCGCCAATATGTAAACTTTGCCACAAGGGGGGTAAATATACTGGATAAGGTCTACACTAACATCAAAGGTGCATATAAAGCAAAACCTTATCCACATCTAGGGAGCTCTGACCACCTAGCCATCATGCTGGTTCTAGCTTATAAACCCATACTGAAAACCAGTACACTGGCTAAAAATTAAATAAGGATCTGGCCTGAGGGAGTAATCTCAGCTCTACAAGACTGTATAGACTGGTCAGTGTTTAGAGAAGCTGCTGTGACAAACAACCATATTGACTTGGACACATACACCGAGTCAGTCACTGCTTACATTTCTAAGTGTGTGTGGAGGATGTAACAAACGCCAAACTCATCACCATATGGGCAAATCAAAAACCTTGGCTAACTAGTGAGGTGTACGAGCTCTTGAAAATAAGAAATGCAGCTTTCAAATCCCAAGGTATGGAAACTGTAAGTGTGGTCAGAACCAAACTGAACAAAGGTATCAAAGAGGCAAAAAGATCCTATGGCAGAAAAATCCAAAGCCACTTCAGAGACCAGAGTAACACCAGGCAACTACGGAAAGAAATTCAAACCATCACCAACTGCAAGCCTACATCAGCTTCATCTGATGATAATATCGAGTTTCTGAACCAACTGAACAAATTCTTCAGTAGGTTTCATGCTGAAAACAAAACAACAGCATGCAGAATCCCTGAAGACAAGGATGCAGTGGTGCTGTGCTTCAATACAATTGATATGATCAGAACCCTAAAACGTGTCAACCCAAGGAAAGCAGCTAGCCCTGACATCATGGGTAGGGTAGGGTATTAAGGGAATGTGTGAAGGAACTGGCTCCAGTACTCACTGACATCTTCAACACTTCACCCCATCTAGCCAGTGTTCCAAAATGCTTCAAGGAGATGACTATCATTCCTCTACCCAAGAAACTACAGCCAACAACTCTGAATGATTACCGACCAGTTGCTTTAACCTCAACGGTAATGAAGTGCTTGGAAAGGCTGGTCAAAGATCATATAGCCTAAATCTTACCTATGACACTGGACACACTGAAATTCGCACACAAGACAAACTGCAGTAGAGGGGATGCCATCTCACTAGTTCTCCATGAAACACTGACTAAATAACAGTTTTTTTCCACTCTCCATTAGACTGTTGAACTCTTGGGAAAAACAAAACATGACATCTGTTACATAACTAGCCTATCAAGGGACTTATTTTATGGATGTGGAATAACCAAGTGCAATACCAAGGTAGCTCACCTACCCACTGAAGGACTACAAAGTGCAATATACAAACTGTGCAATAATTCAGTCTAACCATAGATATGCTGCTATTGTTTCAAATTTACTTTGACAATATTACCTTCATATTGTTCCTTGTCTTCCTTGTCTCCTGTTCTGGGATGGGTGTGGGTCACTGCTGTTCTACTTTACTTACTAAGTGCTACTTATTAAATTTCTACTGTGATATTTTATTAATTTCTCTCTGTTTATATGTGCAATGGTTTCCTCCATTGAGAATGAAGCATTGTAATTTCGTTCAGCTACACTGCTGTGTAGTTCTGAATGACAATAAAGTTTTCTTTGACTTGACTTTGACTTTGATTCCCTCTTGGAAGTGCATGATACATGCAAGCATCCTTCTAAAAACCTTAATATCTGCCTGTGATGACAGCTAAATTGAAATCATGGTTACATTTAAACCTTGATAATTCCCCATTATCCCTGCATAGTATCCTCCTGGATCCTTTAATTGCATATCTACTTCTTGTAAGAGTCGCACTTATTTCAAAATTATAAACCCTCCCCCTGTCTATTCACTTGGTGATGGCTGTGTGCCACTACCACACTTTAGCCTTTTCTTTCCAAATTACTATGATTCTTCTCTATTAAACAAATCTTTTTCGGGGCTTCCAGTGTGGAACTTTTCCATTTCTCACTGCATTTCATGTATTCAGTTCCTTTTAAGAGGATTTTTTATCACAGGTGGTTACTAGGCTTACATTCCAGGGGGCTATTGACGTGCCTAGCCCAAATAACCAGTTACCCCCCCCCCAAGCACTGTCTGCTTAAATGAGTTGCTCAGGATTACACAGTAGGCAACGGAGGGCTGATGGAATCGAATCTTGACCCACAGGAACTACTGCACACAGCTTTAACCCTCTACTCCAGCTGCCATTAATATTTCAACTGAGGAACTGCAATATCTCCATACATATTGTAAATAGATTCTCCTATTGTGAGCCAGTACAAGTGTTGTCATTCTTTAATTAGGGTGCACCCCCTGTAACAACTACCAGTGCCTTTTATGATATATTCTCATTCACTTCCTTCCTTTCATATGAAAGCTGCAACCCAGCATTGCTACATATCCAGTTTATACTGCAGACTGCTGATCCTTTGTAATTTCATTCTATTCATTATCCTTTCTTTCCTTATAGCCATTCTTTGATGTCTGAAATGAAACTTAGCAAAACCATAAATTATACACAAGGTTATTATTTTCTCTTCCAAGGTGGGGGCCATGGCCCCTAGATCTGTAATGTCCTCCAATTTCACCTTACCAAATCAGGTGGTTGTAACTGTTATATTGCTGTTGAGACTAACCAAGATCACCCTCTGCCTACCAAATTAACCCTACATTAATCTATTCACTGACTCCTCCCACTTCCTGTTTCTAATTGTAAATGTGTAGTCATCCCCAGTTCAAAACCTGACTGTAAACAAAAATCACCCAATAAAGATACCTTTCACTTGCATTTAGTTTAATTTTAACCTTCTTCTGATAAATACCTTATCCGCAGTCTTCTTGTAACATAGCAACATCTATTATTCAACTTTGTGATACTGTATAGGTCCATATTACCTTGAAAATCCCATTTACTTTTAACATGTCAAAAGCTACATGCCAACAAAGCATTTGATCAACAGAAATATGTTGTTCAGTCCCAAACATCACAACTACTATATATTGATTTGATCTCTTTGCAAATACTTTCAAGCATATGTACATTGCTCCACTTTCTTTGATACTATACAGCATACAGTTCCTCTGTTTATTCCCATACAGCTTATAAAATGGGTTGTAACAGCAGAAAAAAGTTAAAATTTCCTAGTAGATTGTTATAGTAATTTCATTCATAAATCAATAGCATGTAGTCTGTCTGTTAGCTTGAAATACCCTTTTATTCTTTGAGTTACAAAGTTCAGTGTGTTGATCACATGCACACTGTTTCACTCTCATGACTCCTAATCAAGAGATTCTGTCCTTACATATTCCAGTAACAACAAATGCCTTGGACTTGAACAGTGTTTTATATGAGATCAGTATATATTATTTGTCTTTCATAATTATGTTTGGCAGGTATAGGTGCAAGAAAGCTGTCTGTGACCCATTTTTCTACCATTTAAATTTTACAGTCTTGTGCACTTTCTACATTCACAGTTCTGAAACGTAATGCTATTTTAAGAATAATGTAAAACAAAACAGTATTTCTTAATCCATTTATCTGTACCATATTCTCAGTGAGAGTTTCCTGCTCCTTGCTGGCACATTCCATTCTTTTTGAGGTGTCTTGAATTGATATAATCACCATCTTCCCTCCAAAAGCATCACACTGACAAACAGAACTAGCAGTTAGCATCCTAATCAGAGAATGACAGCATATGTAATATATTTTGTGTTCTGATACTGAAGTGCCTAAAGAACTGTCTTGTACAGTACCCCAAAAGGCTGTAATATGCATTGCTAAATAAAATAATGTACCAGTATCATGCCTGCTCAAGGAAAAAGATAAAAATCTCTATACAAAATAAATACAGCTTTGTGCCTACTTCTTACTGAGTCTGTATATTTAAAGTGTGCCTTTTCCATTTACTTAATTCTTATTTCAAGTGTAATCACTGGCTCATGAAATAAGTCTAGTCTTGCTTTCTTTATGAGCTCTTTAGTCTCCGGCAACTTACAAATTTTGAGCCAGCAATGCAATTCTCTCTCTCTCTATCTGACTTGAAATTGTAGTTAATTATTTCCAAGTTAATTATTTTACCTGGTTCAAAACTTGACTGTAAACAAAAATCTCCCCATAAAGATATCTTTCACTTACCTGAGAACAACTGCAAAATCATCTGGCAGCTCTATTCTTCCTACCATCTCTGACCTCTCAGTTCTTTAACCAAGATTGCTCATTAAACAGTGGGAAGACTTAGAGTGACCCTCAATTCATCATCGGTGCACCTGCTGCTCCCCTGGTTGTCTTCTCTAGTAGCCAGGATTGTAGCTTGCCTGGATTCACAACAGTCTTTATCCCTCAGGGAGAAATAGTTTGAAGGTGACCAGATAGTTTTAAAAGAGATCTCTTTAGTTCTGCATTTTCTCAGTACGATCAAATAAGCATCTCTTCTTTTACATGTTGTGCACCACAATAGTTTGTCTATATAGACCTTTGAATCTTCAAAATGCCATTTAGTTACCGGTGACTACAAAACAGATAGCTATTCTTGTAGAACATAAGTCCCAGATTATACAAGAACTTATCTAGAGCTCGTAATACCAGTTATTCCAGGAAGCCAAGAGGTTCAATTTGTTCTTTCAGTTTTAATATTCCTTTCTAGAAGTTGATTCACTTCTGAAAGCTACTGCTTCATACCCTCTACATGATGGTGTATGCCCATAGCTTCATGGATACCACTTAATTGCAGGCCCTGTCTTCTTGCTCAGTCAGAGCTTCCTCCAAGGCATCCACCATTGTCTCAAATGCCGCCACTTTTGCCTTGCAGCTTTCTTTGATACTATACAGTATCAGGAGCTGGATTACATGGGAGTGACCATTGAACGTATTATCTATTTCTTGCAGTTTTCTTATATTATTGTTCTTGTACTCCTCAAAGAACCTATTCATCCTTTTAATATCAGTAATAATTGTATATAGAGTTACTGGTGATACCCCAATCCAATTGTTTTCATCCGCTCACAATGAATGGGCAATAACTGTGACCTCCTGATGCAACAACACCACCTTTTTAGCTAAAGCAACATTATATTCCTTGATATTGTAGCATGGTAAACAGAGAGATTGCTTACTTTAAAGTGTTAATAACTCATTTCTAAGCTAGATATAATTTGCTCAATTAAGATGGAAAATTTTATAATTAAATGCTATGGCAAGAAAAACTAATGAGCTGCATAGTCAGACAGCAACATACTAGAAGTTGAACTAGAAGTGGTTTTGTCTGCATTCATGTCCTGGATATGTGTGGAAAGGCTTTTCATCTTTGTGCTTTGTAGTATTGCTTTACACTTTGAGGGAGTTTAACATATATTATGGTAGAAGAAAAGAAGAAGGAAGAATACACTAGAGAAATATTTAGTTTCCTTGAAGGATTCAGCAACATTCGTTAAACTACCTTGCTTCATAAGAAGGACATAATGCTGAAAACGAACCATACCTCTCATTGTTTAGACTAGAGCTTTTCCTTATTTTTGTTCTAATCTTAAAGTTTGCATTTTTGGCAAATCATTGATGACTGAAGTCACTAAATAATGACAGACATTTGAGTTTCAAATTTCATATCCTTCAGGAAATGCATGCTAACACAACACATTTTCATTCTAGTAACTTTCCAAGTTTATAAGAGCAATATTTAAAATGTGCCCAGTTTTAGTGCCTTTGTCCACCCATTATGTTTGGTTTGTTCATATTTGTTGTGCTAAGAGGTTAAGAGGTATGGAAAGAGAACAGTAAGCACTGGCGCATTGACGTGTTTTTTATAATCTTAAGCAAACAAGAAAATTGGTACACATATACATACAAACATATATATATATATATATATATATATATATATATATATATATATATATATATATATATATATATATGAGTCTACTTAATTTCACTGAAAACACACTTCACTGAAACTCATTTCGTTGAAAGCTCATTTCACTGAAAATCAGTTGCCTGAGCACAATTCACTGAAAGCTCACTTCACTGAAAACTCATTTAGCTGAAACTCATTTCGTGGAAAGGTGTATACCCTGTTTTCCACTGTAATGTGATCCTAGTTTGGTTATATATTAACTTCTGGAAAGAGTTATTTATTTAACTTGTAATTATCCATGTCTATGGTTTCCAACATTTAAAATAGGTGGGGGGGGCTATGACCCCCCCCCCAATGTGGGGGCTGTGCCACCTACACCCCCCTTACTATATTTACTAACTCCAGGATCGCACTACAGTGGAGAACAGGGCATATACCTTTCAGTGAAATGAGTTTTAGTCAAATGAGTTTTCAGTGAAGTGAGCTTTCAGTGAATTGTGCTCAGGCAACTGATTTTCAGTGAAATGAGCTTTCAGTGAACTGAGTTTCAGTGAAACAAAGTAGACCCATATGTATATATATATATATATATATATATATATATATATATATATATATAGATAGATATATATATATATATATATATATATATATATATATATATATATATATATATATATATATATACACACACATAATACTGCAAAATGTGATTTTTCAATTAAACATGTCAAGTTCAATTTAATTTATCTATTTTTTATATTTTTATGGTGCTATGCTTAACATATGAAAAATGACAACTGCTATATTTCTGAGGTAGTGTATATCTTTATAATACTCACCTTAATCTGTTACTGGTCTATGATGAGTGAAGTCAAAGATATGGTTCAGTGAAGAAGATAACCCAAAAATGTGAAGTGGGTAATTATGGATAAGGCCATGCAGAGGCTGGCAGTTGCACTGCAGGTGAACTGAGTTGATGCTGAAGATGGGGATAGAACATTATTTTCATTTCTGAATTAAACTGCATAGTGTACTTTAGACTGCATGCTATTGTACTGGACACTCGCCATTATTCTTGTGTGTAAAAAGCGGCCCTGAATGTTTAGGCATTCACTAATATCCCTGTGTGTAAGAACTGGTCCTAAAGCTTCTCATGCTCACTGTTAGTTATGTGTGTGTATGAACTGCCCATAAAGCTTTGGGCATTCCTGTATATCCATGTGAGTATGAACTATCCTCAAAGCTTTGGACATTCACCATTATCCCTGTGTGTATGAACTGCCCCTAAAGGTTTGGGTATTCATTGTTATCCCTGTATGCATGAACTTTCCCTTAAGCTTTTGAGCATTCAGCATTATCCCTGTGTGTATGAACTGCTACTAAACCTCTGGGCATTCACTGCTACCCCTGTGTGAAAGAAATGGACCTAAATTGTGCACACTTGGTTTTCTTTTGAGAGTGGAATGTATAAATTGGGTGTAGGGGTCTTTTGTATAACCAGTAAACAAATTTCAGTTGGGGTGACTTACAGGAGGCAGTTTTTTCTTATTTTGGATAGAGACTTTCCTGACAGAGATTCCTGCATCACTAATCTGTATAGAAGTTGGAAGTGGAGTTTCCATGCTATCATCATAATTATATACATCTATGTGGAACTGCAATGCATTCAACTGGTGGATATAGTCAGATTTTCTTATAGACACTATCATACTGAGCATCAGTGGTGTAGTAATAAATACAATATGTCAGAGGGAGTCCACAGTGTTGAACACCATAAAAATATAGATTACTTGCCATTTGCACATGCCCAGAGCTATGCAGATTTAAAATTAAATATTTACTCACTGCTGGGGAGCTTGCTAAGTCACTTCTATGGAAGGATAGCACCATCTTATGATGTCTTACATCTGAACACTGTGCCAGCAGAATGCTGCATTATGAACAGCAGGAGAAATGCAGAAACCTGCAACTTTTCACACAGCCATCACAGGTCAAATGAATGATGTCTTCAGATTATTGTCTGCAACAATGATTTCATCAACAAGGATACTCAGAACATTGATTAAGACTAACCAGAAGAAACCCACCTGCTGTAGATCTAAGTGATACCAATGTTTAATGTGCTTAGCAAATGCACATTTATACATAATCCCAAAGGAATATTGGTCTCTGTTGTGCCATAAAGGTATGCTCATATATATATATATATATATATATATATATATATATATATATATATATATATATATATGTGTGTGTGTGTGTGTGTGTGTGTGTGTGTGTGTGTGTAGATAGAATTATCAGCACCCCACAGATTATTTATACTAAGCAAGCAACTCCATAATGACTTCACAGATATATGGAACAGGGTGATAGAGAATAAGATGTCCCTCTATATCACTGTTGCAGTATTTAGAAGAGAAGGGATGTCCAGCCCCAGGCATCCCGTCACTAAGCCAGTATAAATAAGCATAAAACAAAGTTTGCTTGCGATATACATCACATTTCTGCTCTTCACACAGAACATAGGCCATAAAAGGGACATACGAATGCAACTACCCAGAAATTCTTTTTCTTCCAGTTTAAATGCAGTTGTTGCCAGTTAGGTTGAACATTTTTGCTGTACTGAACATTCAGCAACACCAGAGAAGTGTTCTTTTGGGGTTATTTTTATGTTTATTGTTTATTTTATTTTCTTGGTCTTGTATTTTTTATCACTACCTAGAGTTCATGTCATCCAAGAGGGAGAAGGAGTCAGTGTCAGTGTGGGAGGCAGATACCTCATAAGAATCATCACAAACAGTGTCTTTTTTGTTTGGGTGCTTCCCACGACCATAATCCTTGTAGTATCTTTAAGGCATTTGTGCCTAAGACATTCAGAAGCCATTTGTCTTCCCTGACCATTTATCTTGAAAACCAATGGCCTACACAGTTAGCCCAGGGTAGCATGGCTAAATCCTTTAACCCCAAGATACTTACTCTAGGTAAGAAGAAGGCCAAGAAGTCTTGGCTGAATTATTTAACTGTCCATCCTCCATCGGATATCCCTCTAGAAGCAGGTAATAGCTCTGCAGGTTGTTTTGTGTTTACATCTGATTCCTCTGCCATGACCCCACTGGAGACCAACATGGATCCGTCTTTTTGCACATCCTCTGAGGCTTTGCAGACATCTGTTCCAAACATGGAGGGGGAACCATGGTTGATTATCTCGGAGGGTCCTAGAAGGATTTTGCACAGATATTGGTCAGTGAGGAAGTTCCAGGTTCTCATTTTGAATCTCAATGACATTCTAAGAAAAGACAAAAACTGAAGAAAGTTTCAGTCTGTTCTGTAGATCCTCAAAGGGAATGTCAGGGGTTTACTCAAGACTTGTTCTCTGCTTTAATGGTCCTAAAGCCTCCTCAAGGGATTTCAGTACCTGCCCCATTTTGAACCTCTACCCCTTCCAAATGTATAACTCGGATGAGGATTCCCTGTCTGGTGAGGAGTCTTTGTCCTATTCTTCTCAGATGCCTTTGCCTTTGGCTTATGGTTCTGATGAAGAGGAGTCTATTAATCCTGAGTCTCCTTTCAAGGAGCTGTCCTTTGGGGGCAGAATTGATAGGATGATGTAATTCTTTAAGTGGGATTCTTCTCAAGTGTCAGATATTCTGAGAAGATATTATAAGCTGCTTCAGGTGGATACTCCTAAACCATCAGCAGTTCCTCCTGTGTTGGCTACCTTGTTAAATACTTTCATTGCTGCTTCCAAGTCCCATAATTCTCAGTCTCCTACTCCTAAGAAGCTTGATAGGTTCTACAAGATTCCTGAGGATTGTCTATTTTATTTACATGTCCTTCTGCTGACCCCATTGTGGTGTCGGTCTTTTCTGACAAACTTTCTAAACTTTTGATATCTTCCAAACTTTTGCCTTTCTGATAAGGATAGCAGGGCAGTGGAGAGGATTAACAAGAAAGTTCTATTTTGGCCTTTAGGGTTATTAATTACCAGACCCACATGACCAGGTATGTTCTGGTCTTGATTGCTTAGGCTTGTCAGATTATCTCTGCCCTCCTTGATTCTGATGGCAAATCCTTTGCCTTATCTTTTTTAGGTTCTGCTTCTAAAGTGGCTTCTTAATCTATAGAGAAAACACAAAGCTGGACCACCACGATGAAACAATGAAGTTTTAATCCAGTAAAAAGTTGATAAGCGCTTTCACATACACACTGAGTACGCTTCTTCAGATCTCAAAACACAATGAAAATCTCTCATCTTAAATAGTATTCACAAAGTCATTCATTAACTAATTTACTCAATCAATTTTTCAATTAATTAATTAAATCAATTAAATCATCCAAAGAATGACCCACATTTCTAGCTGAGAGCATCATTTTACAAGCAGTACATCCTTACTAAAACAACTTAACTAATCAATATATAAAATTAAAAAGTATATAAACTTATAATCTAATGCTTATCTAATCACTATAGCAATAAATTCATATTAATTAATAAATTTGTAATGAATTTATCCGAAAAAATATGTATATAATAAATAAAAGCATTTTCATATAGTATTGATTTCATTAAAAACAAAACAACATGTAAAAATAAAATATAAATATAGTGTGTGCAACTTCATTTCAAGGGGCGTGAGTCAAGTATTGGTTTAATGCTTATATACTGATTAAGGCCTGGAAACTGATGTGCTTGCATTCTAAATATCCATTGAAGCTCTATAGTTTCTAGCCTATTTTCCATTGAAGCTCTATAGTTTCTAGCCTATTTCCATTGAAGCTCTATAGTTTCTAGCCTATTTCCATTGAAGCTCTATTAATCTATTAAGTGTAGCTATGATGCTGCTGATGCCTCTTCTAGGGATACAGCTTTTGGGTCTGTCATGAGCCATTATTCTTGGTTTCATCTCCACTCTCTTCCTGAGGACATTAAGACCAAGTTGTTAGATACTCGTTTGGATGATACTCATCTTTTTGGAACTGCTGCTGACATGTTTAAATCTCTTCAAGATAAAAGCAAATTCTTGCAAGACCTTAAACATATTTGTGTCTCTCTGATGCCTAAATTCTAGAGTAATTATCCTTCTAGGTCTGCTTATGTTCACAGGCAACCCAACTAGGCCTCTAAGGGCAGGAAGAGTGGAAGGTGGGCTCCCTCTACCAAGGCTTCTTAGATTTCTGTGGCCCAAAAGCCTCCTTTATCTGATAAGCCTGCTTCTCTTTCACAGTTTACCTCCCCCACCTTTAGGTCAGGTTCCTTTGTCTCTTCAGTTCTCCCTTTGTCTTCCAAATTGGCGTCTCATCACATAAGACTCTTGGGTTCTTTCTATCATCCATCAGAATTATTTCACAGTATGAAAATCTCTCCCTCCTTTTTCTGGGATTCCTCAACTTAGAGCAACTTCCTCTTTTTCTGGAGATTCTAAGGTCCCTGTTTAACCAAGGGACCATTCATCCTGTCCCCCCTTCTCAAGTAGAACGGGGTTTTTATTCCAGGATGCTCTTGGTTCCTCAAAAGGAGGGCACTTGGAGACCTATTTTGGATCTCTCCCAGCTCAGCACCTTTCTCAAGATCCCTGATTTTTAGATGCTTACTCTTCAAACTCTGTTTCTTCTTTTATTACCTCAGGCTTTTCAGGTGTCCTTGGATCTGAAAGATACTTACCTTCATATCCCTAATTACCCTCTCTTCAGGAAGATTTTACTTTTTTCTGTGCTGTATTTTCATTCTCAGTACTCTGCTTTGACCTCTGGCCTCTACTGCCCCATGAGTATTTGCAGGCTCCAAGGCATTCAGCTTTTTTCTTATCTAGATGACCTGTTGATTCAGGTGTTTTCTCCCAGTCAATTGTAGAAGGATCTGCAGTTCATTATCTCTGTTTTTCAAAGTCTGGGGTTTACTATCAACTTCCAAATGTCCATCCTGACTCCCTATCAGGATTATGTGTATGTTGGCCTCTCTTCCACCTCCAAAGGTATTGTCATTGGCAGCCTTCTTTTAGTCTCTTCTTCTCCTGACTACCATGCCAGCCAGGGAGTTTCTTCGGGCCCTGGGATTCATGGCATTTTCTAATCTGATACTTCCTCTTGCCAGACTTCATATGCAGAAGCTTCAGTGGTACATCAAGTTGGTTTGGTTGCAGTATCTTCACCCTCTGAATTTCAGTGTACTTCTCCTTCCCTATCTCAAGAAGGAATTTGAGTTTTGGATTCAATAGTTCACTCTCAACCCAGGCCAGCCCTTTCAACTTCCATTCCTTTCTCAAGAGCTGTTCACCAATGCCTCAGACATGGGGTGGGGGGCATCTGTTGGTCACCTGAGAGTTCAATGTCTTTGTCCTCCTCCATCATAAGTCAGACCATATCAACATCAAAGAGATGAGGGCTCTGTTTTTGGCCCTTCAGGCTTTTCACACCATGTTCTTTCTGGGGCCCTTCAAGGTGTATACAGACAACACTACAGTGATCTGATATGTTAACAAGCATGGGGGGAGGCATAAAAATCTTATTTCCTCTGCAGGATGGCGCTTCAGCCTTGGGAAGCAGCTCTCACTTATCAGTTAACTCTTCAGGCAGTTTACATTCCTTCAGCGCACAATCTTTTGGCAGACTTCTAAACGGGTCCAAAACATAGGCTCATGAATGGATGCTTCACAGTGATGTGTTTCTGGACATTGTTCATCAGTGGGGTATTCCTCGGGTAGATCTTTTTGCCTTCCCTCTGAATAGGCAGTTTCCTCTCTTCTGTACCAGAGTGCCATACCATCTGGCCTGGGATATGGATGCCCAATCCTTTCTGTGGAAGCAGAGGTTTCTTTATGCTTTCCCTCCTTTTCATCTATTTTCAAGAGTCCTGCAGAGGATTCAGCTGCACTCTCCAAAAATCTTGCTAGTGACTCCCTTTTGGTGGTGACAGTACTAGTTCCCCCTCTTAAAGCAACTGGCAAGGGGCAATCCTCATAAGTTACCTCACACAGGACAAGGGGTCTGTCATCCATCCTCACTTGTCCATTCAGCAACTGACATTGTGGGTGATAGGGCTTTGATCCCTTTCAGGTGCCTCCTTTCTGAGGATGTGCTCAAGATTTTACAGGAGGCAAGGAAGCCTTCAACCAGAAAATCTTATTTGTCCAAATGGAAGAGATTTTCTGTCTGGTCACCTGCTCGTAACTATGACCCCTTTTCAATTGGGGTCCCTCTTGTCCTCTCTTCTTTGTGTGAGTGTCTCCAGCCGGCTTGGCCTATTTTTCTGTGAAGGCCCATTTGTCAGCCATTACTGCTTTTCTGCCCTTGAATCCTCCTTTGACTTCTTGCTAAGCAATTTCTTAAAGGTGTCCTGCATATTAGGCCTCCAAGAAAGCCTATTCCTCCTCCTTGGGACTTTAATTTTGTTTTGGAAAAATTGATTCAGGCTCCTTTTGAGCCTGTAGATTCTGCTTCTTTGTAACATTGTACCTGGAAGACTGTTTTGTTGTTGGGTCTTACTTCTGCTCAAAGGGTTTCTGAGCTCCAGGCCCTTATGGCCTTTCCTACTTTTTTTTTTTTTTTCACAGGGACATGGTGCCCCTTCATACTAATTCTTCTTTTATGCCCAAGGTAGTCAATGAGTTGTCCTTGAAATAGTCGGTACAACTCCCTTCCTTTTTCCCATCTCCTCAGTCTGCTACTGAGAGGGTCCTGCATAACTTGGATTTACAGAGACAGCTCAGGTACTATTTGGATAAAACTAGGACTATTCATAAATCTGATCAGCTTTTTGTTTCCTTTCATCACAGGTCTTTACATTTGGCTGTTTCTAAGAAAACCATCTCCTCCTGGTTATCTAATAACCATTTCCTTTTGTTATTCTTTTCATGGTAAATCTCTGTCTGCTTTTATTAGAGCTCATTCCACTAGAGTTGTTGCCTCTTCTGGTGCCTTCTTCAAGGGGTTGGACACTAATTCCATCCTTGAAGCTGATACTTGGTCTTACATGCATACTTTTACTAAGCAATATAAGTTGGATATGGTTTCTAGGGCCAGAGCAGGTTTTGTTGAAACAATTTTGTGTGTGTTTGTTGAAGGTGCTTCTTAGCCTTCTACCTCCCATTCTGTATCTTGAGGTTTTTACTCTCCCTTCTGTACCAAATATTGCAACAGTGGTATAAAAGGGCATAGTACAGTTGTGTAAAATCTTACCATGATAGTAGATGTCTTTCTCTTCACTGTTGCATTATTCGCTCTCTCCCTCTTAACCCATCTTGTTTATTCTGCATTCTTTCCTTCTGGATGTGCATGAACTACTGTGTCCTGTGATGAGTGTTCTCCTCTGGGGCAATTCACTTCTGGGTAGTTGCGTTCATACATCCCTTTTATGCCCTACATGCTGTGCGGAGAGCATAAATGTAGCATACAGTGCAAACAAGATCTCTTTTAAGCTTATTTTTACTGGCTGAATGACAGGCTGCCTGTGGCAGGACATCCCTTCTGTACTGAATGCTGTAACAGTGAAGAAAAGGGCATCTATTGTTATGACAAGATTTTATACAACTATGCTTTCTTAGTTAATATTAAAAAGCATTTTATACAACTCCCCCCCCATTAATATTCAAAAACGTGCACACTGATTGGTCAGCGTGCACGTTGTAAATTAGAGTTATAGTAATGGAAAAAGGTCTGGTCGCCCGTACTTTTTCCATTAGTATAACTCTTTTTTCTCACTGTCTCGCTATGTTAAACCCATTTAACATAGCGAAAACAGTTTGTAAAAAAGCAACGGAGATCTTGCTTTCTCCATTGTTTTTTTTCAAAACTGTCTCGCTATGTTAAATGGGTTTAACATACCGAGACAGCTTTAAAAAAAGCAATGGAGATTCTCCGTTGCTTTTTTTAAAGCTGTCTCACTATGTTAAACCCATTTAACATAGCGAAAACAGTTTGTAAAAAGCAACGGAGATCTTGCTCCGTTGCTTTTGCCCACAGTTCTGATGTACTGGGTAGGCAAACGCATGTGCAGTACATCAGAACTGCCGCAGAATACCAGACAGCTGCGGAAGGGCAGCAAGGAGGCATTATACAATGCCATTATTTCAGAAAAGTAATTATTTTTTTTCTTAAATAATGTCATTGTATAATAGCAATAACCCATGCCTGGGTGTGGGTAATGCTGGATTTACCCACAGATGGCTTTGTTTGGTCACTCGGGCTTCGCCCTCATGACCAAACCACACCAACCGTGGGTAAATCCAGCATTACCCACACCCAGGCGTGGGTTATTGCTATAGTATTACATTATTTGGGACTCCTCAATGACTGCACTTGTTAAAACAGCCTTCATCACTGACCCAGTCAGAATCAGTCTCCTATGCACTGCACAACAAAGGTACTTGGGCATTATTCTTGAACTATATGTATCATTTACCACACATACTAAACTACAAGTCAATAAAGTCATTGTGCATCTTAAAATGCTACTGAGAGGGTCCTGCATGCACAACATCTTCCATCTGTTATCTACTGAAGTGTGCAACTACATTGCCAAAAATGTTCTAATCTGTCGACTTGACTATGCTCTACCTTATCTCTTTTTATTACAAGCAAAATATTTCAGATATACGTCCCACCGAAAACCAAATGCTATAATTTATTCATTCTACAAATGGCACAAATTCTTCTATACATGCTTATGTTCAAATTTTTCAATTGAAATTAAGGTCCCCATTGGAAAACATAATTCTCTTTTTCAGACATATTCTCAATGAATTAAGAAGTCACTCTAGGTTTCAGCTGCAACAACCATCACACACCCAGTCGACTACTGAAAAAGCATTCTGTAAAATAACCTAACAATATTGCACCTACTCCATGATTGACTTCATGCTGCCAAGGAACCTATTCTTTCTTGCAAGCAGCTAAAAAAGGCACTTGATTGAATAGCTCAAATGCAAATGTTTTGACAATGCAGGATGGTTCCCTGATGCCAGCTGTCATAATGATAGCATGCTTACAGGCCTCAGGCTGCAATATGCTAGAGATATCTGCTCCTGTGTTACAGAACATTTTCCTTATTGTACTGTTTAATTTCACACTGTATATTTTTGTTATACTTCTGTCTTATCTATTACCTACCATGTGTTATTTGTATATGACTGCTACACAGCTTACTACTGTGCTATGTACTTGTTTTGGTTATGTACTATATTGTTGTAATGTTTGTTTCACTCACTGAATATAGTTGTGTAACTGTGGTCATTTTTCTTTTGCCCGTGTTTTTACTGAAAATAGTCCTTGGATAGCCCACTTATAAAAATTAATAAAGCGAATGAATGAATAAATAAATATTCAATATGTTGAACTTTGTTTAATGCATCATATTTCTGATATACTATGATGCTGAACCATGGTCAATACTGACACTTTGTAGGCACAAATATTTTTTATATATTACATGTTATTAAACTTTCTTTTAGTAGATGTACAGCCTTCATAAAGTTCTAACTTCTGTTTATTCCTATTTTCCATTCAGATTCTAGATATCCTGCAAGGAAAGATAGTTGTTGGCCATGCCCTGCATAATGATTTTGAAGTTCTAAGGGAAAATATGGAAAAATATAACATCTGGGATACCTCCACAGATAGGACACTGAGGAGCATTGGAAACCTGGAGGGCTACAGACGTGTTTCTCTGAAAGTTCTATGTGAAAGAATCCTTAAAAAGAATATACAGGTGAAAAATATTTTAGAATTGTTTATATTTGTTGTTCTTAGAAGATCTTGCTATGTATCGTATACTATGTATGTGGAAGAGTCCTATCGTTTTCTTTAATATTCTAGGTTAGTTTTTCCTCCTGCTCTCCCTCCTGATCAGCTCCCTCAAAGGTGTTGAGCCTATCTGTCCTCGGTGCAGGAGGCCCTTCCTGCACCAAGTGATGGGCTGACCAATAGGACTTCATTATCCAGGACTGATGGAGGAGTCTGTACCCCTACCTTTGCACGGTGATTTCAAAAGTGACTGCTTTGTGGTTGGATCTTACCAGGGATGATGACACTGTAGGGATACTGTAGTGGTTACTCATGTTGGTTAATACCAAGTCCAAGTTATTTTCACCTCTTGTGGGGGTGTTAACCAACTGGTCCAAGACATTTGCATTGACGAAATCATGGAATCTCTGGGCATTTGTGTTTTGGCATGAGTATTTCTTGCAATATATGGTTGGATAGTTAGTCACCCAGGATCAGGGTAAAGGGTTGAAGCCTGATAGATTTGAAGAGGTCCAGATAGGTGGAGTGGGCATCTTGAGTCAGAGTTGGAGTCCTGTAGCTAGCTATGATTTGCGTAGGGGTCTTGTCAATTGTTAACTGCACCTGGAGTATTTCCTGTGCATCATACTGTTTGACCAGCTTAGAGGTGTGTATGTCTTTTATATATATTGCAACACCACCTCTTTTTGGTTTGCTGCCATGGCTTGGGATCTTAATGAATGATAGGAGGAGTAACCTGGTATGGCTGGGGTGCTCTCTGCAGCTTTGAACCAGGTTTCTGTGACTGCTCAAATGTCAGCTTCTTCCAGGGTTAATAATGCCTGCAATGAGTGCAGTTTCATGTTTAGACTCCTAGAGTTTAGCAGCATAAACTTTAATGTATGTTTTGATGAAATTTTCATGTTGGTAGTTTTAACTTCATAGCATTGCCTAAAAAAGGCACTATGGGGGAGGCAAGAGCCTTTGCCAGGAGCCTGAACCCCAGGGGAGAAAGATGCAGGTCATCTCTGGTAAAGCATCATGGCTTGTCAATAATGTCAGCCCAGGCTATCAGGTACTGGATCCCCCCTTTGGATGACACCAGAAAATAACCCAGCTGTTAAAGTCAATCAGTTTCTGTTTGTACTGAGGCATTATTCTGGGTGGCGGTAGAATGCTGCTTAAGGCTAGGGACATATTGCCTGAGACACATACTCAGTGAGCTCGATCAGGTCTCTCTTCATATAGTCCCAGGAGGTACGTCTTAAATCATTCACTCCAACCTGGACTATGACAGAGTCATAACACTACCTGTTGAGAGACTTGAGTGCATTGGTGATATGGTGGATTCTGGTACCTGACAAACAACTAACCATGACTTTCTTTTTATCCAGCCTGGTGAGGGGCACATCTGTGTGTCTCACAATGGATTCTCCTATGACTAATATGTTGGATTTAGGTTTAAGCCTTAGTGGCTGTGAGACACGCGTGTGTAGACTATGTGTAGTGTGTGGTGTGATGGGCAGTGGAGTGAGCGTGCGTTTATGCCTCAAAGGTCTCTTTTGTTTAGGTATGCTTTTGTTGAGGGCCTCCTCATATGTGGGAGTGTGTTGTGTAGGTGTGGATGGTGTTTGAAGTGTGGTGTTCGTGTTTCCAACCTTCTCAAGGCCAGATATACTGGTTTGTGGGGTAGACAGCAATGACACTAGGTGCTTGATGTATTTGCATCTCTCACAAATTGTGTTCCTAGGTGGTAGTAGTAGAGGGTTGTCCATGTACATGAGGCAGTTGCTACACTGCCTCAGGATGCTGATATCCACCAGACTGGCAGGAAAAAATGTAGGAAACAGTCCATCCATATTGGTCAGAAAGTGAAAGAGCTAAGAGGGTAAAGGGAGGAAGGTCTACAAGATGATAACACAAGTGCTACTAAGGGAAAACTTGTATCTGGAATACCTCAAAAAGGGTTAAAAACATGCAGCTGAAGCTCTGGATGTTGCAGACCTGTATTTAGACTATGCTACTCAATTTTAAAGTTAAGAATTCATTAAGAAAAAACTCACAATGAAGCACAGATTAATCACTTATAGTCAAAAGAATAGAACTCGCAGTATGAAAAAAATACAGTTTAACAGCAGCAAAATGCAGTAAAAATCAGTTAAACAGTAATGAATTGCAGTAGATGGCAATGAAATCTAGTTAATCAGTAGATTGCTTTGAAACAGTAACTCACAAATCACAACATTAAGACTACACAAATAATGCAGCAATTCAGTAGAATACTGTCATCAATTTGTGAGGCTACCAACAAGCAGTAGCAAATACGGAAAACTAAATGCAGTTGAAATCCTAAGCACAAGCAGCAAAATGAAGTAGAGTTTTTTTTTTTTTTTTTTTTTTTTTTTTTTTAGTAGAATGTGAAGAGATAGAAGATAATAAGATAATTCAAGGTTCAGAAACTGAAGTGGTGGACCTTTACTCATTTCTCACTATAAACAGTTGAATGAGCTGATGTAATGTCACTGGGGGGGGGGGTGTCCAGTATCAACTTTATACTAGAGGCGGGTAACTCAAAGCCACCAAGACTTAAGACTACCACAATAGCTGAGTGGGTGGCTGGGACAAAAAAAAAAAAAAAACAGTTGTACAGATTACATAGATATACAGTAAAACAGAAGTGCATAAAAAACGTTGAACAACAACAGAGCAAATGGCAGAAGGCCTTTCTTTGCAGCTTTGAACAGCTTGAGCAAATAAGTACAACTGGTTTAAAACACCGGCTATTAAAAGCAGAGAAACAGAAACCATCCCAAAGCTAGGCCTCTCTAGACAAAAGATTTCACTACAAGCTCAAAAGGTCACAAACAGTAACAGATATTCAGCTCTGACAGACAAAAAAGGAGACTAAAAAACAGTTGCACAGATTATACAGATATACATTATAACAGAAGTGCAGAAAACAGTTGAAAATAAGCACTTATCTTTTTCCAATATCACAGCAGAGCAAATGGCAGAAGGCCTCTCCCTGCAGCTTTGAACAGCTTGAGCCAATAAGTACAACTGCCATTTGCTCAGGCTTACTGCTTGTAGCATGAAAATGCCTGACTCTTCATGCTGCCAGTGAGGCACTTGCATTCTGGCAGGGGTTCCCAATGTAACAAACTGAATAGCCTCTCCCCTCTACCCTACTCAGGATGGATGAGACAGCATCAAACACTCACTCCCATCCTCCCACAACTTGTCCATCTAGCACCTGTGAGGCAAATTGAACAAGTATTGTCTGGGCTGCAGTCAGAACTTTATCATCTGCACCATGGGGATGGAGGTTGGTCAATGCTGATCTATATGTGTTTAACCAAAACTCTAAACATTTCTATTTTCCAGCAATGTGGATGTTTATAGACCTTCAAAAGGCCTCTGAATTTCTATCTTGGGAATTTTTGTGGCTAGTCCTAAGGAGACTAGATGCAGAGATCACGTTTGCAAATCTGTGACATATTATACTCGGTCTCTAAGTGCAGGTGATAAGTTATAGATGGTGGTCTGACCCTGTTCTCTATTTAAGGGGCCAACCAGGGCTACCACCTTTCCCCTTTATTGTTCATTCTTACAATAGTAACACTGCACTTTTGTATAAAGCAATACTGTAGTAAATTGAGCTTCAAGTGGTAATACATAATCCTATTATAAACAGTTGGTTTGCAAATGATTACTCATTAGAGTTAACAGTCCCTAATAAGACCATGCCTAAAATCATGGTGGTGGTCAGTACATGTAGTGTTATATCTGGACATAAAATGAATTGAGATAAGATGGTATAGCTTCCCTTAAATGATATTCCTCTGGACATGGTGTCCATGACTGAAGAGGTTAAGTTAAATTTGAAGTGGGAGTGTGTTTACTTGGACATCAAATTGGGATTAATAATAATTCATATAAATTGCTATCCTTGAGGCTATAACTTGTGATATATAGACATCCATTTACTTATCCTTTTTAGCAAAAATGTGTGCCTTAAAATGTTTTTTTTTTGCTTGGAATTCTGTATGTAGTGAAGACCATACCACATTCAGACCATCCCAGAGAGTGAACTAATCCCAAAACTGTTTTTCAGTTTTCTATGGCAGTTCTTATGCTGTTTGAGAGCATCACCTCCACTCTATAAAGATGTAATGCTGTCATGCAGAAATGGAAGAATGGGGGATACCAGGCCTAACAAGATGTCAGCTAAAACCATAACATAGTTTTTACAAGACAGGTTTCTCGCACTTCCTAGTTGGGTTGCCAAGGAATATCAGTGATTTTTTTTTGCTCAAACAAAAGCAGGAAAGAGCAATTCTAAAAAGGGTATGGGACCTGAGGAAAAAAAAATCAAAAGTTGATGCTCTGATGTAGGATGATTTAGTGAAAATTTAACATATGGGTTTAAATGTGGTATAACACCTCTTATAAGGCTGACATCCAGTCTTTCCTTTGGAAACAGTAGCCTCTGATGTGTCAGACTTTTCCTGTAAACCAGATTTTTTATGTTGCCTTGAGCAGCATAAAAAGATTGTGATTTGATGGCAGTAATTAAGGCTTGGGCATCAAGGACATGGTACTATTGTTTTACAAGGCAAGCTTTCTGACCAAGTTAAAAAATCCTTTACACATAGACTACTAACTACTGAAGTTCTATGCTTACTGCATAGACTGTTATGTGTTCACTGCAGATAAAGCTCAGTTGGATGATATGTTGGGAAATACAGTAGATCTTGTAGAGTGGGAAATGGTTTTGAATTAACATGCTTTTTACAATTTTGTCCCATTAATGGAACTGGCACATTTTAAGAAGATAAACTATCACCACTGAGACCAAGGACAAGATATAGGCCAGGAATATGTTGGAGGTGCAGTCAGGATATAGTGAAATATCTGTACATGATAATGGCTTCCCCAGCTCTGCAAGGGATTTAATCTGAGTTGTCCTGTGCCTGTCCCTGCATCATAAAGCTATACCCACTTAATTAGGTTACATTTTGTGCCTTGGCCATACATAAATTTGAATATGGCTTTAGGAAAGATATGTCGTTTTGGCTGAAGCAAGTTTGTCTTATGTTATGTTCCTTAATTTTTGTGACCAGGAAAACAGCTTCTGATTATACAATATTCACTCTCTATATTTTGAAATTGAAGGGAATAACCAGGTCTTCCCCTTCCTTGGTAGTAAGATGGGAAGAAAGACTTTGGAGTACTTTCTCTTAGTGTTGCTACAATCACTTATGATATTTCTCTTTTGCAGTTTGGATGAGAATAATTGAGGAAGATTAATGTGTATTTTTTCTATACATCAACTGCTCTTGTTGCTCATGTATAACTGCCTGTTGTGTCTTATGTATGTTGTGTATTAGTTCTGCGGTTGTGGTGCCCTGCATGAGGAAGGGAGCCTGTTGACTATATAATTTTGGAGCTGGTGAAGGAGTACTATTGCCTAAAGAAACCTATTAAAAATGCCTGTTACTGCCATTAAACATTTGTTTACTAGGAAAGGCACACACAGCCAGGAAATGGAACAGCTTGTTGTAAGTTCACCAAGGCAGATTCAATAAATCCAGGTAGGCACCAAACGAATTCAAATAATTCCTTTATTCAGAACCACAGAATAATAATACACAAGCGCTTTCGCTCAGAGGAATTCTGAGCTTTATCAAGTGACACCATGCTGTTGAATCAGGTGTCTTATATACCTTGAAAATCCTAGGTTAATTAGAAAGCACTACCAATTAACATTTTAAAGAGACTGTGCACTATTCCACATGCTTAAAAATTCCTTTAAAACAAAATATGTAAAAAAATATAGTAGATTGCTTAAAATAATGCATTAATACATCTGTCACTACTAAAAATGCTAATAGCTTAAAAATAAACAAAACATTGTGCACTGTTTCCATAGTGTTTAACTTTGTAATAAAACTTGCTTTGTGCAAAAAGTTGCACTTCTTTTGAAAATTGGAATAAGATGGAGTGACTTGACGTACCAACTGTTGTTCGTGTGAGTGTAAAATAAGGCTAATGCATATATAAGACACCTGATTCAACAGCATGGTGTCACTTGATAAAGCTCAGAATTCCTCTGAGCGAAAGCGCTTGTGTGTTATTATTCTGTGGTTCTGAATAAAGAAATTCTTTGAATTTGTTTGGTGCCTACCTGGATTTACTGAATCTGCCTTGGTGAACTTACAACAAGCTGTTCCATTTCCTGGCTGTGTGTGCATTTACTTCCTGGTTTGGTTCTCTGCTGTTTGTTTGACTTGTTTACTGGGAAAGTCCGACTCGGACAGACACCATTTTCAGTGTTTGCCTGGGGAGAAGCAATCTAGATGCATGCCTTTGGAATGTTGGACGAAACCGTAGCACCTGGGGAAAACCCATGCGAATGCAGGGAGGACATGCAGACTCAGCACAGAATGCACCCCAGCCAAGAATCAAACCAGAGAACCTCTTGCTTTGAGATAACAATGCTAACTGCTTCACGACTGTGCTACTTTCATCCCATAAAAAATGTGTCTGGACTTCTTCAGAGTCTCGAAGAAGTCCCAAGATGTTTTTTATGGAATGAAAGTGCCAAGTTCTTCATGTTTTTGTATTAACCTAGTAAATAGTTGGTCAAGTTTTGTCAAACTCTGGATTTTCATCAAACCACTTTGTGGTTGTATATTATAGCACTGAGGGCTCACATTGGTATGTTAACCTTTTTCAGTTAACTGTAAAAATGTTTTAAAATTGGATTAAATAAGCAACATAGTTCTGAAAACATCAGAAAAGTGCAGTAATTTAGTATAGTTCCTTAATATTTTTTGGAGATTAAATTTGAAAATCATCAGCCAAAACTTGCTCAGACCATGTGCTTCAACTGTTTCTCCTTGAAGTCTTTGGAAGGTCACTATTTATGTTAACAGTGTTTGTATGCTTATTTTGTATAAATATATTGTACTACTAACAAAACATTGTTAAAGGGGAAGATAATGGATACTGTATGCAGAAATAGGCCATACCTCCTAAGTCAAACCTATTGCTGATGTATTTCCTTTTCTTTTCTCTTTCCTTTTAGACAAGCAGACATGGACATTCTTCAGTGGAAGATGCAAATGCCACCATTGAACTATTCAAAGTGTTTGAAAAAATTAACAAAATGTCTGGAAGAGGGACTCTTTGAATTACTTCAATAACAAGCTGCAGTTTTTATCTGGCAGTTTAGTGCTGTGGATTAAGTTTATATGGTGCTAATGAAATTCTTCCTGCTGTCCAGGATTTGAACACCTCACCCTCCATTTGCCTGCTGTGCAACTGGGAGCAAGACATTAAACCAGACCGTGCTCCTGTGTCACCACTGAAAAGAGGCTTATGCCTAGTGGGTTCACCCCGTTAACGACTGAATAAAATGCATGTAAAATTTCTATATAAAAATATTTGTCAGTGGCAGCAACCTGTACAGTTGCATAAAACAATCCAAAAGACAGTAGGAATGAATGATGGAAGTTGTGGGGATGGTATTTACAGACCTACTATGTATATTATCTTAAAGTACCTTTGAAAATACTTTGGACAATGTACCTTAAGTTCTGAATATACTAAAATGTTTATTTTATTGTAAGTATAAAGCAAAATTGCTTTTCTTTCTTCAGTCTGTAGTCACATTTTAAAATGTATAGCACAGTGACATTAAATGATTCAAAGCTTATTAATTGGGTAAAGGATTGTAACTAGGCGTTCCAGTGTGTTAATTTAAAAATGTGTACTGATATAGTCCCAGGGATCCCAAACTGCTCAGAAGTGTACATGATCAAAAAAGCTCTGAAAAAAACAGGCTATGCATACAGTGGTCATGATATTTTCATGTACACTTATGTATAACAATTCTTTCTGATGAGTAAAGCATGGCTCCTAAATTGATGATGCATTGCTATTTACATTCTGATTGTTTTATCAGGTATGAGGTCATTATAAGTGTATACACTTTGCTTACTGCAAAGCATACTTGCACTTGTACGTACTTAAATGTGGCTCTCGCCACTGTATCTCAACTTATTCATATATCGACATCTCTGTCTGTCTGTCTATCTATCTATCTATCTATCTATCTATCTATCTATCTATCTATCTATCTATCTATCTATCTATCTATCCATCTGTCTGTCTGTCTTTGCTCAAATACATTTTTGAGTAGTCAGTAGCCCCTGGTAGCACAAAGGTATATGAATATTTTATGTTAACTCACTGGCAAGTGTAGTTGCTTTTTTGATGAAATAATTACATTCAAAGGCAAGAGTGTTGCACTGTTCTGTTTTAAGATTATAGTTTTGTTGTTTTCATTTTTAGTGCAATCTAAAACATTTCTGTTGTTTCTTATTTCTCAGGAATACCTTTTCCTCCCAAATTATCTCCTGAAGGACTTGATCAGAAGGACTTACCTGTTCAAAAAAATGAAAGTAAAATAAATATGAGTGGGATTTAATATTGGGTAATAATGTGCTTATCCTGTTCTGCATATGTCATAAGTACATCTAATCTTTCTATAATTTATATGTACACTGTGCAATACCAATAAATCTAAGCAAGGAAAATAAATTGTGTAGTCAGACTTTTATCAACCAGAAGATGTGGTCTCAGAATACATATTTATGACAAAGTGAGCAAAAAACCTACACCAAAATGACATCTAGCGTCAAAACGCTGCAAGAAGCAGTGAAAAGAGAATACTGGCAGTCTTATAACAGATAATTTATCATTTGGTGTTGTACATCTTAACCTTCTAGTTAAAAGCATTCTGGGCAAAGCAAATAATGGGGGATCAAAGCAATAAAATCAGGGACAGATTTTAAATATTGCTCCTATAAACTTGGTTGTTAGAATAACAGGTTTTACATTAGCATGCATTTTCTGAAGGACATGCAGTCTGAAACTCAAATGTATGCCGTTAGTTATTGACTTTGATTTTCCAGAAAACAAAAATTTCGTGTGGAATAGGCTAAGAATATTAGGCAAAAATCTGGATAATCTGCAAAATTCTGGACAGTTGAGGAGTATGTTGGCATAGTTGAGGTGGTTATTGGTAGGTATACAATGGTCACTCATTTTCAGTCAATGCAACAGGTTATAATATTTTTTTCTGTATAATTAGTAATCACCTTTTTTTTTCCTGACCAAAACTCTGCAAGCAGCATTTTATAAAGATAGCCTAGTTGTTGCTAAAATGTTTCTAAAATACTGCCATCTTGAGTAATCACTAAGAGGCAACCCTCTCAATCCATTTTCATTTCACTAAGAATTTATTGTATACCTTGTGATACATACATTGTTTTACTGATACATTCAGCATTTCTTTACCTAGTTTCAGTTTCTGCAGAAGCACATCTAAATATCCCACTCTGCTCACCTACGTACATTGAAATCCTGCCTGCTAATGTCAACAGAAGCTATACAACCTACAACTGCGTTAAATAAGATGTTTTTGATATCTCACACACAATTTGCATAATAAATGCTGAGAATGTATTGTTTGACTGCCTGTAGAACACATGCTTTCAAACACATTGCCATTTAATATATAGTATTACTATATAAAAAGTAAAAAAAGCCGAAAGATATATATATATATATATATATATTTATATATATATATATATATATATATATATATATATATATATATATATATATATATATATATATATCTATAGATATGGGTCTACCTGATAACACCGACACGCCAAAACACCAACAACGAAATAACTGACACCACAAAACCGAAAGTTCAAAAACACGAAACTTCACATGCCCGACAAACCACAATCCCGACAATCAACAAAACAAATACCTTTTTCTAAAAACACACACACAACACAAGCACACCAACAACCTTACAAACCTACACTAAACCTTAAATACACAACTATCTATGCACTGACCTTAACCCAAACCCTAACTCTAAGGTCCATCACTATCGCACACTTACCTTACCTGCACCCTACCCTAACTCACTTAATCCGCCCCTAACCCTTAAGTCTGTCACTATGGCACACTTACCTTACCCGCACCCTAACCCTAACTCACTTAATCCGCCCCTAACCCTTAAGTCTGTCACTATCACACACTTACCTTACCCGCACCCTGACCCTAACGTCCGTCCCTATTGCAGACTTACCTTAACATGTTGGTGTTCTCAGCATCGGGATTTTCAACTTTCAGTCTTCTCCGTTGTCGATCTTCCGGTGTCAGTTATCTCATTGTCGTTCTTCTGAGCTTTCAGCATTATCAGGTAGACCCATATATATATATATATATATATATATATATATATATATATGTGTGTGTGTGTATGCATGTATATATATATATATATATATATATATATATATATATATATATATACACACACACACACACACATAATGAGAAAGAGAGAGAGAGCAAGAGAATGTATCTCTATCTATTATACAGATTTATATATATATATATATCTGTGTATGTATATATATATATATATATATATATATATATATATATATATATATATATATATACATATATATATATATATATATATATATATATATATATATATATATATATATATTGACATTTGATTAACATGAAAGTCTGACTTGGTAGAAGCCCATTTTCAGTGGATGCCTAGGAAGAGAAGCTCCAAATTATTACAAAACATTTTAATGACAATAATTTTACAGTCTTCAAAAATAAAACAAAAGCATCTAAAGTTGAAATAATTATAACAAATTAGCCATAATATAAAAACATTAGTTATGAATCAATACAAGAGATATGACAACCATTTAATGTTCTGAGAAATTCTAGACAGTTTGTAGAGAAATTAAAGGTAAGTAAGTCTAATACATCAAGGAATTACAGTATGAAGTGAGGGAAAAACAGGATCATGGCATCTTTAGAGAGAAAGTCAGGGAAGAGAATTGGATAGCAGTAAGAAAGTAAGTGAAGAAGGGACAGTAAAGAGGTATAAGGAATGAAAAGGTATTTGTTCACATTTAGGGATATAGTTTATCCTGGTAGATGTAGAGACTGATTTCAGCGAGGAAGTCTTTCAGAGTGGTTTTGAAAGAAAAGAGGGAGGGTTTAGACCTGATGGATACAGGTAAGGAGTTTCAGACCTTAGCAACCTTGTACGAGTACTGAGAATATCCAGCAGATCTGCTAGGTTTGTAGACAGACAGGAGGTTTTGGTCACTGGATCGCAGTGACTAACTGGGAACATAGTTTTTTAGACTGTTTTTTTACTGCTAGACAGGCAGATGGATGCTGGATATTTTTTTTTTAGCTGGTAAGAAGCTGTGTATATGTTAGTTGATGTGGTAGGTCTAACCAGTTTAGGCTTTTTAATGTTGAACAGTGGTGGATTCTTAAAAGGGTATGTGCTGCATATTTAGCAACATTGTTACAGCATTGTTCAAGTTTTAATTTTAGTAAATCCTGGAGGATAGCAAGGATGGGAGCACCATAAAGAAGAATGAGGAGGAGATAAGTAGTGGCAAGTGTAGTTTAGTTTCATTAGTGAGAACGTTTTTGGCTCTGTAAAAACATCCCTAATTTTGATGATTTTTTCTTATGCAATTTTGTGTATGTAAATCGAATGTAAGATTATCACCCACTATCACCCCTAATAGTCTGCTATGAGAAATAATGAATGGTTGCATTATCAAGAGAGAGGACTTTAAGTTTTGTTTTTCTTTTTCATAAGAGAGGGATGGAGGGGGGAGTAGTTGTTTGGTCTTTTTGGGTTCGTCATGAGCTGTGAGTTATGAAGCCATGTTTCAGTGGCTGTTAAAGCTTCCTGTGTATTTGTTTGGAGGTTTATCATGTTGTCAGATATGCAAGTGACAGTAATACCATCTGTATATCGTATTATGGTGGCCTGTTGTGTGAAAATATATGGTGTTGGTGAAAATGTTAAAAAGGAGATGACCAAGGATAGACCGTACTCCATTGGTGACTGGGAGGTAAGGAGAGAGCATGGAGTGCCATTTTACTGACTGATACCTATTGGACAGGTAGTTTTTGAATCACAGAAGGGTGGCTGAGAGACACCTAGTGAGAGCATTTGAAGTAGAAGTTTCCTATGACAAACTGTCTTTAAACAAGTCTAAAAATAAGGACGAGACTAGTTTTCCAGTATGTCTAGCTTTATTGACAGTATCTATAAAGGTTAGAAGGGCAGTGCTAGTACTATGAGAATGACGGAAGCTATATTGTAAAGGGCATAGGAGTCCTTCCTGCAGGAAATATTCTAGCAATTGTTTCTTTGAATATGTTTTACAGGTACTGGGGCAAGGGGAGATTAGATTGCTATAGGTCCAGGGGAGGCTCCTGCTATCGAACTGCCAGACTGCAGCCCTTCCACCTTGAAAAAATAAAAGAAAAATCTGTAAAACTAAAAAACAAAAACAGAAGAAAAAAAAAACAAATCACGAGTCCCGACTCCTCTGTGCAGACACATTAGAAGAACTCAGACTGCCTTTATCATCAGTCCAGATAGAGACAAAGAGATACCCAGCAGTCATTGCTGTGAGATACCCAGGAATCTGTGCAGTGACGACCACACAGAAGAGGAGCTCCGGCTGCAGGTAGAACCAATGAGGACTGAGGGGTGAGCTGCTCTTGCAGGACTTTCATTGTGTGGGCTTGGCAGATTACTGCTTCAGGTAGGTGTTTGGTCACTGGGGTAGGACATTTATTTTACAGCAGGTAGGTGAAGGCTTCATGATGTGTGTGTGTGTGTGTGTGTGTGTGTGTGTGTGTGTGTGTGTGTGTGTGTAATGCCCCTGTTACTATATACTGGTGGCTAGAGAGAACAAATGGTGGTGGGTAGAGATACTCAGGCTTGAACCCTGTACCTTGGATGCAGGTGGCAAGGACCTGAATTCACTATCCACCACCATTTCTAAAAAAAATTGTAGAGTTTTGCCTCATATTTGTTCTGTTCCTCATAAAATCTGTGGTTTCTGTATCTACATTTTTCCTTGCAAATTCTGTAGGCAGTGGTGCACTGGTAGCATTGCTGCCTAACAGCTACAGGTTCTCTGGTTTGATTCTTGGCTGGGGTGCCTTCTGTGTGGTGTCTGCATGTCCTCCCATCTTACAAAGATGTGTCTGGCATTTCTCCCTGCTCTGCTGAAAATTGTCTTTTGTTCCAAATCAGACTAGTTTCCTGGTTAAATGTTTAAAAACAACAGGCATTTGAATTTCAGACTTCATATTCTTCAGAAAGTACATGGTAACACAAAACTGTTCTAGCTGTTGTCTAAGTTTATAACATGGATATTTGAAATTTGTCCCTATATTTGGGACTGTATTCCCCCATTATTGGCTTTGTCCAGGTATTTTGTGCTAAGGTTGAGAGTTATCTATGGTGAGAACTGAATTCATTGAATGTTTGGGGGCTGTATCCCCACCCCTTCCATTACTGGCTTTGTCCACATGTTTTTTGCTAAGAGGTTGAGAGCTATAGTGAGAACTGAATTCACTGAATATGTTTGGGGGCTGTACCCCCCCATTATTGGCTTTGTTCAGGTGTTTTGTGCCAAGAGGTTGACAGCTATGGTGAGAACTGAATTCACTAAATGGTAGCCATTTAAGTTTGTCTCCCTCTCTTTCACAAAACAGATGACTTGGCATAGTGGTATGTTTCTCTGACTGTTTTGCACAGGGTCCCCTGGGTTAAAGACGTGGCAGTGAAATGTATGGTGGTAACACAGCATTTTATTCTAGCAACTTTCCAACATTATAGAAGCAATGTTTAAAATGTGTCCCTGGTTTTTGAGCTTTTGTCCCCCCCCCTCAATAAATGTTGGCTTTTTCCAGATTTCTTGTGCTGCAAAGTTCAAAGATACAACTACGTGTCAAATAGATTTTACAAGGAGATGAGAGCTGCAGGGGAACAAAACTTTAGTGCTGCTTATTCTGAGTCTGCTTGCATTGTTAATAGCACAACAGGTAGTGTACTTGCTTTTGATGCAGAAGGCTGTGGGTTCTACTCCCACAGTAGATAGATGCATTGCTGATACTGTACTGTGTTGTAAAGTGGGTGGATGCTGCAGTCTGTTTTGGCAAAGATACCTAGAGTAGTAACTATGAACCTGTTATCAGTTTGCCATACAGTCCCTATTGCGATATTACTAGCTTATCATTTTTTTTTTAATGGATGCAACATAGGCAATTTATTCCTCAAGGGCAACAGGCACTTTATTTGTAGATGAATAAACAATGCCATATAAAGTTGTTTGCTAGCAGCAACCTCTTCATTGTTACAGATTTCTTTAATGTGGAATTATTTAGATGACTTTTACTACTTCAGAGATTGTGCATATTTACTGATACTGATGGACTGTAGAAGGTTGAGTAGACTTTTATGATGGAAATGTTCTGAATTGGGTAGTTTTGTCATTGGTGCATGAATTTTGTTTCATTGTTTACTGGAAAAATGTTCAAACCAATAAATTTAAACTGCCGTCTAACAACTGTACTGTATTGTACAAGGAATATAATTTAGTACAATCAGGAAGGTGTATCAAAGATCACATGTATGTTTCATGTGCAAGGGGCCTATAATTTGAAAACAGCCCAAAGTTAATCTTTATCTGCCACTGACAAAATGTATTTTCTTTGAATGTGGGTTTCAATGCTGTTTCATTGAATGTGAGTTTCAAGGGCAGAGAAGTTTTTAATGCTAAGCCTGTTTTCATTGTGAGACTGCATTGCTTTGTTTAGCAGATGTCTTAGTGTTTCTGCTGTAAAATGCAAAATAAAACTTTCAAATGAAATCCAAATCATCATAGAAGTAAAACAGTATGCACATTAGTGTTTATGGTAAATGGAGTGAAATAGCCAAGTAATGGATCATTGGAATGGCTGCAGGGGGAAGGGCTCAATTCGACCATGATTTTGTGAGGGGGAAGGGCAGCAAACTCAAAAGACAGTCCCAGCTGAAGTATACCTCCCAACTGTCCAGATTTTCACAGAATGAATAGATTTTTGCTACTTATTTCTGGTTTGTTCCTCATAAAATTTGTGGTTTTCTGGAAAATCATTTAGGAATTAAGTCAC